>NC_134756.1:3333333-3636363 GCF_050436995.1 Anticarsia gemmatalis | reverse complement strand
AGACTGCTATGGTATTTGAAGCTGCATTTGAGCAGACATGCGGATTCTAAGTGAGTATCTTTTGTTAACTTCCAGACTATTTCGTGATCTACTCGTTTTATGATAGTGCCCAGTCAATCGCATCAGTAAAGGGCTCGTATAAGGCTATCAATTAATTATATTTTTGGTCATATTCGGATGCTGCTTATTAACGTTATCAAATTCTTCTTACTCTTGCTTTGGCCATTATCGTCCTTTTTTTTTCCATTTTCATGTTTGTAATTAAAATATGAATATTTCATTCATGAATGATACCTAATTTGATATATATTTTTTAATGTCTATAATTTTATAAAACATAAAAATCTGTATTTTTATGCTTTTAATATTTCTATCGTCATAAAATAAATTATTTTTCTAGAGATCTATACTATATAATATATCCAACATTAAACAAAACATCTTTCTTGCAGGACGGAATGCGGTAAATACGCGATTTACTGTTCGCGCGCGTTAGAGCGTACAATACGCAACGGAGGGCGGGAGGACAAGCCCTCGAGGATGGAGGTGTTGTCCATACTGCTCAAGAATCCGTACCATCACTGTCTACCGCACGCTATTCCTGTGCATATGCTCAATAATACTTACCAGGTTTGTTGACTATATACGATTATTTTGCTTTATTTTTGTGTCTATTTATTTTCAGTCTTTGAAATTAAATGTCTACCTACTTCCTAATTTCTGTAGGAAATGGTTATGATTTAATTAAAATTGATTAATAACATTGAAATAACTTACTGTGGTAGATCTAAGGTTAGGACCTGAGTTCCGTAACATAATGAAGTATAGAAAACCATTTTCTTATGTAGTATAATAACAAGAAGTATTTTTTATGACAATAGTCTGAAAAGAGTGTCAGCGATAAGATTGGTAATAATAATATTTTAATCTAATTGCAAATGATGTTCCTACCTCTTCAACCTAAGTGCAACAATATCTAAGTAAAAAAATACAGTTTTTATAATTAAAATGTTCTTTCCAGGTCATAAGCTTCGACGGTTCAACAACAGTAGAAGAATTCCTATCAACATTAAGCACGGAGCTCGGGTGCAGAGAATCTGCCGCGTCTGGCTTCGCGTTGTTCAGTGACGACCCCATAGAGAAAGATTTAGAACTTAATATTAAGCCTGATAAGAAGGTACGTAGTATACATATACTTAAGATTTTTTATTAAAAATACTAGTCATGTTTGTATTACTTATTTAAAAAAACATTAGAAATGCATTGGCAAAAAGGTTTCCTGTTTTATGTCTTGTTAAAATTCAGCATAGTTTTTTATGATGCAAATTATTATTTATTAATTAAGTGTTAAATAATACATACCCTAATAATAATGAACTTTTTATTTACTATCCAACTTCCAACGAAAAAATAACTTATTAGATGATTATGATAATATACATAAAATATACTTTTTAGATGCAACGTTAAATACATTTACTTATTCTACTTGCTATTCACACTGTCCTCTACCAGTAACTTGGTAGTAGAAACATAAACAATTATTGTTTTAAAGTTATTATCATTTATGTATTTTTATTTGCAGTTGTGCGACGTAATATCAAAATGGGAGACGGCACTCAGAGAGAAAGGGTCGGGCAAGTTCGAGAACTCGCGAGTGATTCGCCTCACGTATAGAAATAGACTGTACTTCAAGAACTCTGTGAGGACCGAGACTGACAAGGAGAGGTTATTGCTTTGCTACCAAGTTAATCAACAAGGTATGTTGTTTCCACTGACAATTATTAACAATAATTTATTATTGCCCACAAAAGTGTCTTGTCACTATTGATATGAATTTCCGTTTTTCTATTTTATCTAAGTATTTTCTAAAAGTACGTAACTGATTTGATAAAAAACCCCTATGTCATCTCCCTTGTTTCTTTCAAGAAATCGAAGTTTCGATTATTTCGGATCTTTTAAACTTTTCCAGCCGTACCTAAAATTCAATCTCCTTATCACAAATGAGTATGAGTTGCTAACCTAAACTTATAATAATGGGTCACCTTAATAATTTTCTTTATTATAAGTTGACACACAAACCATTACCTAACTGACACTTAAATATAACAAGAGGACTCTTAATCATAAGTGTTATAGTATTCGTTCATAAATTAGTGTTCTTTCCGACCCCTAAATATGACAAAAAGGCTAATCATAAGTGTTATGTACCTGATCCATTCGTTAATACGGTTTTTCCCCCACAGTGGTAGCAGGTCGTTTCCCGGTGACCCGCGAGCTAGCAGCAGAGCTGGGTGCGCTGATGGCACAGCTGGACATGGGCGACTACTCACCGAACAACTCACAACACAACCAGCCGCTCGCACACCGGTTCTATCCCTACAGATATAGGGCTGGACTTAGCAATGATGAATTAAGGTGAGACAGACCTACTTATATTATATGGGCTATACCCCTGTCGTACCCGCAAGTATAAGCCGAAGTGTATATAATACACCCACGTTTCGTCATTTGCTAGAAAATTTTCCGACTGCTCAGCATTTTCTTTTAGCTTAGCTGTAGAAATTAACAAGTATCGAATAATTTTCGAAGAGTTTTAGCTAATAATATGTAATTTTACGTACAATAATATGATTACTGTCAAAACTTGCTAATAACTTTGTAAAAAAAACGTTTTTAAGTTTTGTTGTAACGGAGAAGTCTAAACCACGATAACTTAATACAGTAGCTATAAAAGGACTTCATTAATTTTTTTTTATTTCCCAGGGATGTGGAAGAGAAGCTGCGATCAAAATGGATTGCGCTGAAGGGACGTAGTACGGCTGACTGTGTGAGAATATACCTCAATTGTACGAGGAAATGGCCTTTCTTTGGTGCTACCCTGTTCCAAGCTAGGGTGAGTTATAATCTTCAGAATAGCATTACAATACAAAATAATTATATATTTTAATTATATCTACACATATTACTTATTCATTCATGATAAATGTGTTGTAAAACAGAATGATGGGCGATTTGGCTAGTAAATTTTCAGACGAAGGTTCTTATACGAAGAAACAATAAAGGAAAACAGGCATATAGTCAAAATGAACCTCCGTCATTATTTAAGTCGGTTAAAAAGTAAATCAATTTTGTTTACAGTTTCAATATATTAGGTCGAAAAATCTCTTAGGCTAGAATGATCTTATCTGATGACGAATGACAACTGAATATATTATGTGTTTATTTCAGATAAAACAACCAGATCTATCGATGGTGTGGCTGGCAGTATCGGAAGAGGGTGTGACGGTGCTGGAACTCGCCTCCATGGCCGTTATAGGAAGATACGCGCTTACCTCCATAGGATTATTCGGTGGTTTGCAGGTAAGAAGGCACTCAATATTCTACACTTTATGAGCTGTAGGGTAACCGCATTTCTTTCCTACATAAGTGGTGAAGGGTACAAATGTTCAACTCACCAGTAATTTTGATTTATTATTATTAAGTTAACAATTTTTATGAATGGGGTATTTAATTAAATGTTTGTTTTAGGATGATCTAATGATGTTGATCGACGGTGACGATGCAGCGAGTCCAGTACACAAGATGTTGATCAGTCTCAATAAGCCGAAAGTAAGTTATAATAACAACAAAAAACGTTTACAGTACATTTACACCTAGATTTAAATATCAAATGCCATTGTTGTATCAAAATATATTAAACTAAATTAACATTTAACTTCCAGATGGCCGAGCTAACTCATCTAATAGCGGACTACAAGAACGCGCTCCTCCGTCCGGGCGGCACGGGCACTCCTCAAATGAACTCCCTCACACGGAACGGGAGTCACCGCTCTATCCGCAAGCCGACCTCCACGTTGCCTCACTCCAGCCCCTCAACCCTCCCACACACACACCAGTTGTCACAGTCTCATCACACACATCATACAACAGGACATAACACATTAAACTCCCACGCTACAACAATGACTTTAGGTTCCGATAGAAACGCGACCCTTACTCTAAGTTCTCACACTTCGACCTTCAACCAACATGTCGAAGCGAGAGTATTGTCTCACGGACAACCTGATATATTAAAGTCGACGCCAGATCATCACAGAAGCGAGAAGAAAAGAAGTCACACCCAGGATAGTGGTGTTGCGTGATTGTGAATGTTCAAAGACTTTTAGTATGGATTGTTTAGTGAATGTGAATGAAGTGCTGTTACGCGACTGTTTCGGAAAATTATTACAGTTTCGTTCGTGTATAATAAATGGCGAATTATCTTTTAAATCATTGATGCTATATTACAAAATGTTTTAAGAGAATTGATTGGATTTAAGAGATAAGGTGGAAAGTAAAGCAATCGTTTTTATATTTGAAGGTGATGGCAATCGAGGTGTGTATATTTTTTCTTCATTGATGTATTATAATATCATCGATTGATATCATCAGAATTTTAATTTATTTTAAAGATGTACAATTTTTTGATTTTTGTGACGAATAACGAAGGTGGTAAAGTTTGCCTGATAAGACTCGAGCAAGGATGATTATTATTATTTGTTCAGACATGTTTTAATTTTCAAAACGGTCGCGTCAGTAACTTATGGATAGAGAATAAATGGCCCCGTTTTAAAAGTGATAGCATTCCACCAAATATTTAAGACGATGAGAATTAAACGAAATAATAATATACCTCATATTTTGTAGCGTACGATTCAGCCTATTTTAATTGGCTTTTTAAATATAGATTTTACTGAATAGTTTATAATTTATTTTTCAGCGTATTATTTCGATTTTTAATGGTTGCTATATTTAGTGAATTTTTGGCTTAACTTGTATACAACTATGTGTGAATGTTATGCGTGTATCGATGTTTGTACGCAGTCTATGCCAATTTTATACATGTAGCTATGTATATAGTATACAGGGAATGATAAATGTTTTGTAGATATGCCGTGTAATTCTCGGATCATTAATTGTATAATATTTTCTCTGAAAAGTACCGATTTTGTTACAAAACCACACTAAAGTTAAATATTGCATTAAAAATGACAAAAGAGGTAATTCAAAATATACTTTACTTCATAATCTTCGTACAAAGTATTTCAATTTACTTATAAAGTCCGAATATTCTTAACAGCTTCGTCAACAACGTCAATTATATTGACTGTCCAAACAACTACCACTTTCCTTTAAAAAAAACGCAATGAAACATGTTTAGTTTAGCAACAAAATCGGCACCACCAATTTTCCACGTCAATTGTAACAGCACAAAAGAAACAGTTTTATTTTTATATAACACCATCTTGTATATAAACTACATACATTTATCTGCCCCTGTATTGTTAGGGAGTCCATTTAGCATAATAAGGGCACGACGCCCACACGATTCTAATGTTTTATACTTATTATAGTGGAGGTAGATCTGTTTTACAAACGACTGATGTTGCTGTATGATTACACTTGCGTTTTCCGCCCGCAGCTTTGCCTGCGTTGACTTGAGGTTTCCCGTTTTTACATTTATTATTGCTGATATTTCATATTTTCATTTATTTTCAATTTTCTACCTTTTTCAAGAATATTAGGTTGATTGAGGGAAAATGAACTGAATCTCTGCATATGTAGCGTTCAAAATAACTTTAAAGAAACAAGATACAATACGGACAAGCAATTATCTATTCTCTTTAATATTTCATTTCAAAGACATAATCCTCATTCAAGATAGTTTTTAGAGACGGATTTGCTTCTCATTAAATCTGTTTAAAATGTAGTAAAGCAAATTGTACTTATTTATCTATTACGATTAGCCGTTTTACAATGTCTATTGTAACACCAATCAATTATTTTAGATAAAACTAATTTTCGGCATTAATAAATAAATTCAAAGAACGCAAGTGTAACCGTATCTCAAAGTGTAATACGACACGTAATGCGATAGTGTGAATCTCACCTTAGAATAGATCGAACGTATGTGGACAGACTACTTTATATTATTAATTTATTCTACATTCAAAACAAGGTTCTATATAGTGCCAATATTTTCTGCCAGAATTATTTCTACATTTATAAATCCCCCCTCATTCTGTCTCTTTCCTCCTATAAAAAATCAGTAAGAGTAAGCGGGACAGAATGATTTATGGGGGTATTTCTTTATTTACTGTTGTCAGTTTTGCAGTTCAATTAATTAATTGGTAATTCTGAATGTCTTTAGGGTGATAAAACTAATGGACTGAATTATATTTAAGACCGTCAACGAATCTTAATACGTTATTTGGCTGATAACAACAGAATTATTAAGTAATGTTGGACTTTACGAACCGAATTTTAAAGACGATATTTCTTTGATCTACATTTTAAGTTCTTTGGTGCGCAAAAACACTGTTTCGTGGAAGATTCAATAACTTTTTATTTTATGCCCCATCATATAATCTCGATCGAGTTTTATAACAGTGAAGTAGAAAGAACAAACATTTTGTAGAGTTTCTTCATTACATTTTTTTCCTCATAATCTACAAATGTCAGGGTATATGAATCTCAATGAAAAATAGTATTTATTCAATTGTTATCAGTCAAATAACTAAACGTGTTCTAACATCGTGCTAATTGTATAATATTACACTGTCAATCGTTACTTATGACTAAGTAGTACTAAGTACACGTGCTGTATATTAGCCAAATATACATTAACAGTATTATATAACATTTTAAAATACATTTCACATACAACTAGATAAAGACAGCCTTTCAAACAATACCCAACCAAAACAAATCAAAAATACAAATTTTTCGCACTACTGTCTCCCCTCCTGTAATATTTAATTCACCACGCGGCCAAATACAGGTTGTAGACTTTGCATACCTGCAAAAACTATTTAAGTATGCAAGGTTGCAACAGTTTGTTAAAGTTAATATACTTATTTCTATAATAATACAGACTTGATCCTATTTACGAAATACACAGCACTTAACAGTCACAAAGACCAGTATTGTGTATACGACTATTGTACGTACACGTATGTATACGTGTACGCAAATCATGCTTCAAATGTTATTATATAAATTACAAGAACGACGGATACAAGGCTAATTTAAGAGACTAAGACTATTTGTTGTATATGTCTTAAAATTCACGACAATGTCGCGTTTCCACGAAGACAACCTAACACTTTACATAAGTATAGTAAATAATGCTTTGGTCGCATTGAATTCCTCTCTCATATTATTTAGCTCATTAAAATCAATCATACAAAGATACAGAAATAGTTATGATGAAAGGCTGTCTAACTGTACCTTGTCCACTTTTGGACAATATTTTGACAGTGTAATATAAAAGATCTTGGGTACATACCCGTACTGTACATGTAGTTACATAATGTGGGCATTTTAATACAATTTAATACATATTGTAAATAGGGTATATTTTGTATATTCTTTGGCCTCTCTTGTTTTGGAGTTTCGTGTTTGAATCACTTTAATTTTTAAAAATAATATTTTATAATGAGACGCAATTAGTACGACTACCTTTGACTAAAACGATCGAGAGGTCGTGGGTTCGATTCCGACCCATTATATTGACGTGAATCCACTTCTCACACAAACCTTTAATCCTAGTAAACAAGGTAGATAATGCCTAATATAAAAGCTTATTTAAAATATTCTTTTTTCCTTTCTTTCAACAGCATTTTTCTATGTTCTGTCTCTTCCTAGTCTATCAACACGGAACTCTGAAATAAACCTTTTAATATATAATTTTATACTCGATTAGCTTTGATAGATTTCTACCATTTTTGATAATAATTCAAAGATTTTACGTTACCAGCTTATTATGTGATCTTTATTTGCTGTGTTTTGTGCAATAAAGGAGGGTAAACTATTCTTTAAAATAACCCGTCATTTTTTTTCCATATACGATATTTATGTGACTTCAATAGAAAATGATAATATGATAGATATAATATGTATTTCTTTATTTAAATCCCTTCTTTATTGTCATAAAACACAAAGCGATGGACGGGCTAATTGTAAATCAGCTACAAAAAACGGCAACTAAATATAGAGGTAGTTTTATAAATCGTAGATGTAACAATAGAAGCTAACATGTATTATAAAACAAACGTAAAAATGTATTATTTTGACCAATTCGCTTCCATGGCCGATCTATCCGGACGGACGGTTCAAACCACGGCCTAGAATCGATCCTTATAGTCAAAACATGGATTTAAAAGCACAAAAATGTCCTAATTTTGACGAAGAATCGTTCTAGGCCCTGCGATTATAGCCCTTATCGGTCCGTAAATAGAAATAAAAATGCATAATAAAAGGGTATTTATATAAAGGCTAAAATCGCGTGTCCCTTAGACAGCTATTTAGTGATAAATTATGAATAATACAACATTTCAATTGCACTTTTTGCATAACACTTACTGTTGACATTATGTATAGAATATTGTATATTTTACATTAGTAAGGACAACTGTGGCATCTTTACTTAGCCATATTAACTTTACCAACTGAAAAATATAAGTATTGTTACTCATATTTGTATTTGGTTAATGTATAATTTAACGTTAGTTATATCTTTTAAATAAAAGTTTTGGTTTAGTCACTTTATGATTTAAAGTAAACGTATTTGTAATTATATAATGTATAGGTAAAGTTACTATGACAAAGTAAAGATGTCACAGTTGGCTACGATTTTATTTCTAAGAGATTATTTTATAAGTATTTATTGTAATTTACAATCGGTTGTTTATTTTGAAATTATTTTTGACGAGTCCTTATTTTGTTGTGATGGCCTAATCCGAACTAATTTGAGGCCTAATTTGGATTATTTTATATGTATTTAGATGATTTTTTTGTTTGATGATGCGGGAATAAACTTGTATTACTGAATAATACTTTCATTTCTTCAACACCATTAAAAACCTTGTTTATGCGTAAATATTTCCAGTATTTTACAAATTTCATCAGAAAACAAGCATTAGATAATAGATTAAGTATAAAAATAACAAACAAAGAATAAGTAAGGCTATCTACACACATATACGACTCTGCATTAATCGGCCTAGCTAGGCGGAAAACCCGTAGTAGATGTTGTGTAGACGAACCCGATCGGCACAAGCCGAACAACGTCTTTTTGCGTCGTCTGAATACACGAGCAAAAGAATTATTAGAAGAGATTATTTAGACAAAAGGAACTCTTCTTCCTTCACGCATAGCGCCTTCAGTATTACTTCTGTCACATGGAATCGCTGAAAGATTTTTTTAATAATATTATTTATAAAATAATAAAATAAATTTAACCCATTACTGTCCCACTGCTGGGCAAGGGTCTCCTCCCGTAATGAGGGAGGGTTTAGGCCTTGAGTCCACCACGCTGGCCAAGTACGGGTTGGGGACTTTGCATGCCCTCAATAAATGTATCAAACAAATTTTAGGCATGCAAGGTTTCCTCACGATGTTTTCCTTCACCGTTGGAGCATGTGATAATTATTTCTAATACACACATAACTTCGAAAAGTCATTAGTGTGTTGCCTCGGGTTCGAACCTGCGACCACTTGCGTGGGAGGTACCAACTTATACCACTCGGCTATCACTGCTATCGAATTTTTTTGAATATTATTTAACTAAACAAAATATAAATATTAATTTTTTGAAAATTTTAAGCCCTATGCTATGAATCAGTTACCCTGGACTGTAGAAGAAGTTAATTTTTTTATTAAAAAAAAATAAAGTCTAGAATGTATGCGCACGTGTCCTTCTATTGTAAAAACAAATAAATAAAAAATAAATCTTACGAATATAATCCCACTTGGTGATGTCGTATCCAGATTCCTTCCTCGACTCCAAGATGCAGGCTCTCAGTGCATGTGTGACACCGTGTCCCAAACAAATACCCATCTCACCGCATGCTGGAAATAAATTACAGTTTATATAAGTCTTTATCTATATTTTGAGCCGGCGACTTTCTTACGCTCTGCCTACAAATCCACTTATTTTTGCACTTTACGAAGATGAATCGCACTGAAATCTTGTGTAAGAATATTTAGAAAATAAGCAACACTCGTGACTTCGATACGCAACATGGCTACGACTTTCGCCACTGCTTAATTAAATAGTACCTTCACAGCAAAGCACGAGAACAACGTCCATCTTATCTCAGACGGATATCTAAAAATACTGTTAATTTTGCAAAACTTACTCTTAGCTCCTAACACCCCGTTAGGGTTCTTGTAGTTGTACCTCAACTTGACGTTAAACTCAATAGGAATATCCAGAGCCAGAGGTACGTGGTAGTTCAGTGAACGATTGGACAGCAGTCTCCCCGTCTCTTTGTCATAGTGGAACTTCTCGCACGTGTAGTAACCTAACGCTTGCACGTATGCACCTTCCATCTTGAAACACAATCGCTTGGTAAAAATATGTGCATATGTTCATCTGTCAAAGTCATAAATGCTATGGGAGTTCTTTAATACGTTTTTTATTTTATAAATGTTACTTTAGTTCCTCACAATAAACAGAATTTAAACGAGCCTTGCAAAACATTCTACAAACATCTTTAAGGCTGCTGCAAAAGTTTCTTAAGTCTTGAGGTTGAGTAAGATCTCTGACTAATCAATGTTCGGTACTGCTTAGTAGCGTGTCTTGAAAGAAAATACCAAAGAATGAAGAGCGTGTAGCTTACCTGTCCAATTACAATTGTAACAAACACTGCAAAACCTTAGACTAGTCTACAAATTTTGTCTAAGAAAAATATTGGTGTTGTTAATAGTTTGTAACTTACCTTTCCCAGTATTTCCATCCACAAACATATAAGAATCGACGCCATGTTTGTCCAAGATATCAAATATTTCAGCCTGTTCGCTCACTTTGAAGAACTTGTACTTGCCGAAGTTCAGAGCAATAGTACTATCAGCTTTTATATCTTCAATAACGCTCCAATCACTGCTCTCACTCTGAATGGAACATTTTCTTCCGCAAGACCCGTTTTCTTTTCTACACTTCCCTAAATCTTCGATTTCTCTAACTTTTTGACACAGTTCTGGAGTAGCGTCACATCCAAATGAGTGGATCGTCTCCACGATAGGTCTGAAGCCAGTACACCTGCATGTGTTGCTGGCGAAAGACTTCTCAAGTTCCGCCATCGTTAGATTCTTGTCTTGCAAACTGCAATTTGTAAGTTTTGGATAAAAGTATGTCAGAAACAACAAATAAAAAAGAGAATAAAAAATTCTTGCTATTTGTTATTTTACTACTTTAGATAATTTGTCTTGAATTTTGTCACAAACATTTTTATGGGAACGTGTTTTTTTAAGTGTTTTAGCAAATTAGTTTTATGGTCACCATTAATCTATTACTCTACTTTTTTGTAATAAAGAGATATCTATTTAAATTATGATAAAAATGTGGAAACTGAACTATGATAAACATAACAAAATATTGTTATATCACGACTCTTTCTTCAATAAATGAAGAATGGTCATCAAGACCTTTTTACCTCGTCAACTGCATCACCCATCCCGGAGTACAGTATCCACACTGAGTACCGTTGAACGCCACCAAACGCTTCTGCACCTCACTGTATCCGTCCTTGCGGTTGCACACTCCTTCCACTGTCGCAATATCCCACCCATGACAGGAGAATACTAGTACTAGACACTGTAGAAAAATATTACAATACATTAATACAATATCAAGTCAATCAAGTAGATAAATATTTTTCAGTATAGATTCATTCAGGTCAAGATTTTCCAACGAATTTTTTTCCATCATTTGAAAAGAGCAGAGGAAGAGGAGGATATTATGGATTCATATTTTAATCATACTCATAATCAGAGCATACGAACGGTAAGGATTTGTTGTTTTGTAGTTTCATAGGGATATACAATAAATAAATACAATGACAGATCTTTATGGTCCGTGCGCTCCGATTCCAACACAGTGATTGCACAGCTTAAGAAAATGAGTATGTATAATTGAAAAATGGTCTACTTACCGAGTTTACAGAGAAGACCTCAACTTGTCCACTGGTGCAACGTTTAGCGCGCACCATGACAAGAGCCACATCCTCCTTCATGGCACATCACCTTCGTGCCCGTCAGACCCAGCGTGTAGCGCAGGTACGCGTTCAGACTCGTGTCTCGAGGCAGACAATTGTCCACTTAACAAAATAAGGATAGATTTGTTTACCTTACCAGTACTATAGTTTAATCCCTGATCCTGATCTCCAGATCCCTAGGTAAATTCTAACAATGGGTAAATTACGATAATTACTTTCCATACGTGTTTTTGTCCCGGAAAAATTGAGATGGTATTCTCAAATACCGTACAAACTGGGCAAAACAATACACCATAGAAATGAAGTTTAGCGTGTACAAAAATAAAATAACGTTCTCCTTAATTAAAATCCATACGCATGGTAAAATGGACTGTTAAAAAATCCTAAATAGATTTTGAATGTTTTAACTGTCTAAACTTTTTCAACTACCCTGCAAGTAGCTAGAATATTCAGTTCAAACACTTATTATTCAAACCATTACCTACATTTGGATAAATTATAATGATAAATCTACCCACATAGAAGAAAAAAACCTATATAATTTAAATATCAAATCTCACCTGTACGTTTTTTCCCGTTGACGGTAAATTCTATTAGAGACATGACTAGCACTGTCACCAAAGTACTAATTAACTGATAACACCTCATACTTGACGAAACATCGCGCCAACATATTATTACTCTTCCGTTTGAAAGTAAAATGCTATTAATTTATATAGAAAAAAAATGCACTCTGCAGTATTTTTTAAGATGCACCAAGTAGGTAAGTGCACAATACTGCATTGCGTCGGAGCATCGCTAAATTTTGCGTCACTTGT
This sequence comes from Anticarsia gemmatalis, assembly GCF_050436995.1. Lineage (NCBI taxonomy): Eukaryota > Metazoa > Arthropoda > Insecta > Lepidoptera > Erebidae > Anticarsia > Anticarsia gemmatalis. The sequence continues at coordinate 3,623,504 of NC_134756.1, read as the reverse complement.
CTATGAATCTTGTATTATTGTGTGACACCGTTGTAATGTTGCGATGCGTCGACGCAACGCAAGTACGAGTAACTATTTATTAATCTATGGCAAGGCAGTGTTGTAAAGCTTACTTTTCTCATAGTCTTAATATTAGCGATGCGGAAACGCAACACAATGTTGTGACCTAGAACTAAACAAATGTCCTCCGATACATTGGGAATTAATTCGTCTATCTTACACAAGTTTTTATACCTCGCTACCGATGTCCGAGGGGATTGATTACCACGCTACATCAAATATCCGTGTAGTCTACATACAATAGGTAAATTCAGATCTGGTTCAATGGTCAATATTGAAGACATAGTAAAAATTAAGTTTGATAAACCATCAAAAATCCGTCCCGGATGTTTTGGATGGTTCAATGTTACCATGTATTACAATACAAAAACGCCTACAGTAAATATATTAGCTGTAAAATGTTTTCAGGTAGTATGTGACTATTTCAACAAATTTCATCTGTATTCAATATTCATACTATTGTTTTGACGCGCAGCGCTAGATTGCTGATGTGGGAGTAAACTAAAATTACTAAGTAATAGATTTTTATATATAAAAACATTGAAAAACCTTCTAGGTATAAAAATATAGACAAACATTTAAGCGTAACGAGTCAATATATTTATTTCCTTCGACAACAGAATTATGCATATTCAGTACAATAGAGAAAAAAGCATCAGAAAATAAGCATTAAAAAGTTAATATAGCTGACCTCAAATTCTGCCGTCGTAAATCTAAACACAGTAACTTCAAAATATGCGTTTTGAGAAAAACGCGGTTGAAGTTTAATGGTTAATTTTTGCTCTCATGAAGATACTAATTATTGTATATTATTTCATGCAACTTTTAATGTTAGTATATAGTTAAATCTTTGATTCTGTATTATATATCTAGTATATTATTATTGTATAAATAATAAAATTAGATAATGTGTTTTAAGCTAGGGTAATAATATAATATTTTTTTCTTTTTTAAGTTACAACACGGTAACTCAACGGTTACTGTGTTGTAACCAAGTTTTACCTATTACTGTGTTGTAACTTTGTAAAGATATTAACATTAGGGGAATTACGACACAGTAAGTATGTACATACTGTGTTATAACTATGTTTCTTAGAAATACGTAGAAAATCAGTAATACAGTAAATGAGATACTGTGATTTATTCAAGTATTTGTTGTTTATCTTTGAACAATATTTTATACGCAATCACAGTAACTGAAGAAGCCGTGTTATAATCAAGCAAAAAAAGTAAAATTAAAATCTATTCACGTTAAAAAACACAGTTAGTAGTGAGATACTGTTATTTAATTTAAAATAACACAGATACTGTATTTTTTATTAAAAAAAATGTTTTTTTTTGTAAAAATACTGTGTTTTTATTTAATGTATTTCGGTAAATATCCATCGTACAAACAAACCGAAAACTTTCTCAAATAGCCCGCGGTCTCCTGATTCCAAAGAACTAAACAAACTATAAACACAGTAACTTAAGTTACTGTGTTTACATTTACGACGGCAGAATTAACCGTGCACGTTTTTCGGGCGATCATGCGGTCTCTACATACGCCTCAGGACATGAAAACGCAAAGCTCATGCAGCGCACTCGCGATGAAAACGCGGCACCCATGCTTTACACGCGCTCGAGAAACGTACACGCCCAATGTGAGGAAGGCCTTACAGTTTAACTGTAGTAAAAACAAAACAAGAAGGTAACAAAACAAATAAAAGTAACAGATGAAGAAATGTAGAATAAAATAAAAACAATAACCAATTTAAACCCAACAATAAACAGTAACAGTTTAACAAAATGATGATAGAATAAAACAAAGTATCAATTCAACGATTATTTAGACAACAGGAACTCTTCTTCTTTCACGCATAGCGCCTTCAATATCACTTCAGTGTCATACGGAACCGCTGCAAAAAAATATTTAAAAAATATCACATTAATGTAAATCTGCTTGTTAAAAAGAAATGTTTTTTTAATTGCGATTAATTTCGCGGCAGTGAATTCTTTGCAAAACTTACGAATATAATCCCAGTCGGTAATATCATAACCAGATTCCTTTCTCGACTCCAAGATGCAGGCTCTCAGTGCATGTGTGACTCCGTGCCCAGAACATATACCCATCTCACCGCATGCTGGAAATAATAGAAAATAAATAAATAAATAAATAAATAGGCATTAGTATCGTATAGGGCGTTTCTCGTAATGTGAGAATGCAAGCTCGGTACACTTTTGTGTTATAAGAATATTTCAAAAATAAGCCAGGGCTACAATCTATAAGTATCGCGATGACCACTTTCGCCGTTGTTTAGGCCCATCGTCCATAAGATAGATCCTTTTTCGTGCAACATAAAAACAATGTATTACTAATCTCAGCAATATCTCCAACAAAAATCCTGTTTTACTTACTCTTAGCTCCCAATACTCCGTTAGGGTTCTTGTAGTTGTACCTCAACTTGACGTTAAACTCAATAGGAATATCCAGAGCCAGAGGTACGTGGTAGTTTAGTGAACGATTGGACAGCAGTCTCCCCGTCTCTTTGTCATAGTGGAACTTCTCGCACGTGTAGTAACCTAACGCTTGCACGTACGCACCTTCCACCTTGAAACAATACATATAATTATACATTCAAAAACATACCTTCTTTTTCTTGGTTCGCATCAGAATTTGCTTAAATCACCCATCGCTTGTCAATGAATATATAAAACTGGCTGACAGTACCTCATAAAATAAGGTACCAAGTAGCGAAGAATGTAGAAACTTACCTGCCCAACATCTAACTTGGGATTGGCACTGACACCCACATCTTCCAAAACATCTGCTCTTAAAATCTGGAATCTCCCAGTCAGCACATCTAATTCGGTCTCTATGATTGACACAGCAAACGCACTGTATCCTTTCAAAGCTGGGTCAGTGTCCTGCATCATGTACAGACTTGTCAGTTCTATTTGCTCTTCACCAGCTGCCTTTATAAGTTCTTCCCAACTTGCCGTCGGCATTCTTTCCTTCACTGGAGCCAATCTCTCCTTAATCTGCTCACAAGCCTTTATAATCGAATAACAAACACTCTCAGTTGTTATACTAGATCCAGAAAATACGTTATTCGCAGCCACGAAGGAGTAATACGGAGTAAGTTTCACATATTCTAATGGAACTCCTAATGTATAAGCACAAACTTGAGCCGCTTTCGTATTGACTCCCTGTCCCATCTCTATTCCACCAGTACAGAGAGTGACTGTACCGTCTCCTCGATAAATACTGACAAGAGCCGAATAATTCCCATAATAGAAAACTGGGAAAAGCATGACATTTACAGTGATAGCTCTCTTCATCCATCTATTATTTTTGTTAAAATTTTCAACCGCCTGGAGTCTCTCAGCGTGTTTGGCGTCTTTTTTCAACACCTCGATTAGTTCTGGTATGTCATTGTCCTCCGTTCTCATGTTTAGTTTGCGTACTTCGATTGGATCTTTGTTGACAACGTGTGCGATGTGAGCCATAATATGTTCAATGCATGAGATAGCCTCGCAAGTGCCTGAAAATAACATTTTACATTGAATATACACATTTAAACCATACATGTCATATTGCTCCGGAATATCAACTGAATATGTATGTCAAACACGGTACCTGGAGCTCTAGCGTAAGTATTAGCTGGTAAATCAGTGAGTACGTCGACAGCCTTCAGTGACCAAGAATCTGAATTGTAACAGCTAGGGAAACTGGCAACGGTAAACTCCAAAATACTCTCGTTGCTCGAACAGCCCTTGTCTTCAAGGATTGTGGCGTCCATGTATTGAATTTTACCATTGTCGTCCACTCCAACCTATTATATTATGAAAAAAATATATGTTTTTTATGTCAAGTCTGAGAAATTTTTATAAGAATGAAATAAATACCCTTTAGAACCCCTGTCTGTGGAGCGACCGGGAGCCGGTCGCCACAGACGAGGGGATGTGTTTAATTTTGTCATCCCACAGATGAGAGAGAAGGAAAATCCTTTCGATTAACATCAATACTATTATCAGAAATCAACCTCCTATTAGCATATCAATGTAATCTCACCTCATAATCACACTGGGTTGGCAGTCTTCTCCCCGCGATAGTCAAGTTAGTTTGCAGTGGCAGTATGAATCTACATGCCACATTCAGTTTCTTGGCGACCAGAGCACAGGCAGTTGCCACTTGCACGTTACGACTCACTTTACCTCCGAAGGCACCGCCGACACGACGAAGTTTTACCATTACCCTGGAAAATATAAGAAACTTCTTGTACTTTGTGCTCGTTATAGGTATATTATGTTTTTTATAGTCTCCGAGTCACAAGAGCAATTCTTAGTGCGGGATTATAGTTTTAAAAACAACGAAAGAAAGGGTTGTTTGATGGAACATATTTAATACTCATTGATTTAAATATGCTAGCAGTAAAGTCAGGTATACAAGTACTAAAAGCCGCTGACCTGAGGAAATAATTTGATCAGTCAGATTTTCTTCATTTACTGAAAGATTTTCGAATATATCCGTGTTGTTACCGCGCTCAGTCAATAAAAGAGGCACGTGTTGAGTGCATGCTATTCGAATATGTAAACAGTTTTCATAACACGTGCTACGGAAAAAAACTAGTTCCGCATAAGAACACAGCTGTTACACATGAAGCTTAAATTGAAAAACATCTATGGAAACCTACTCGCTCTCCTGGATACCCAAAGACCGTGCAACGCAAGCTTGTGTCAAATCCATCCACTGTGTCGAATCATAGACTTCAAGCATTTCATCCACCGGCACCACCACACAACTTAACGGCTCCATGTAATAATGATACTGCGCCTCTATATCGTACACTCCTTTGATCACTTTCTTTACATCAGTCCCTCGAGATTTTGGTTCAATTTTATTAGGCGATACTATGTATCTTTTGCTATCTTTCTTTGCTTCATCAATAGTCAAAACTGGTGGTCTTTTGCTAACATTTTTGTACGTTACTTTAACTTTTTTAGCTACGTTTGCAGCCAATCTTTCAGATTGAGCCACAACTATAGCTATAGGTTGACCATAGAATAAGATTTTTGATGCGAGAATTTCCTCATCAGCTGTTTCTAATTGAAATCCAGGTAAAGTGAATGAGTTCACGCCAGGTATATCTTTAGCTGTGTATAGAGCTACTACTCCTTCTATTGCCTAAAAATAGTAACGTATAATTTTAGTACGCAAACATTATTATCATAGTCATTACTACATCAAGCTACTATTATCCAAAATGTTTCAATTTATAACAATTCGAGCTGTGTTTATCTTCAAACAGATGTTTTAGATAGTAATAAAAAATCGTAAGTCATGGTTATTTTTCAGAAGCATCTGTTTCTACGAATATCAACAATAAAAGTATGTCACGTTAATTTTGTTCCAAATGTGTTTCTAAATAAACATTAATAAAAAATGCTAAGTCATGCTAGTTGGGTATTTTTAAAATCTGCATTGTCTCTTGTAACAATGTTCTTGACAGAAATAGCGATCATATTTGGAGGCACGTCATTATTATGAACTCGTGAACAATCAGACTGATTATTCTGACAAGAAATTCAGAGAATGGCCGGAAGACTGCAACAATAATTCCTATCTACGGGCGTTAGGAAGTTGATGTAGCCAGACCTCTGGTCTCAGAGACTACGTAAAGCCGCCGATGTTCCTTATGACCGGTTACCGGTCGCTAGGAATGTCTTACAGAGTTATGAGCGTGCGAAAAAACAGTGTGTACTTCTACACTCTGCGCACACTTGGACACTTAGAACAAACTCTTGCATATTTGGAAAGTCTAGATGAAACTGACCGCCCAAGTATCGGTGGAAGACAATAACAATTTTAAAAAAAGATACTCACCATAACATCGTCTACATCAATGGTATCGACTTCTCCACTATGTACAGTGGAGAGTACAAACGCACCGAAAACTTGTCCTGGCTGTGCGGGCAAGTCGTTCACAAACTTCGCCTCTCCAGCCGCCTGGATATCAGCTTCCAGCTTTGATATCGGCTGGTTCAATGGAAATAGTTCTGGATGAGTCTGGAAGTCTGGTTTTCCAGATGACACTGGGCGGTTAAAGATTTCGCCACCAGAAACGTATTTGCTTAAGACTGTACCCGGTGGGGAGAGGTTTATGATGGTCTGTAATATAAAAAGAAAAAAAACATAATTGCAAGAGCATCCTGAAAGAAGAAACTGATTCAATACTCAACACTGGAAACGCAGCAGATAGAGCAGAAAAAAATGCAAAAGAGTTTCCAAAACTGAAGAAAAATCCTCTAGAACTTAAATTGGTTTTGAGAAACAGTATTCGCTTTGTCTATAAACTACATTCTAACCTTATAAAACAATCCAAGTGCCAACTTCTTCCTGCACTCGATAGACGGTTCTCCAGGTATTTCAACAGGCTGTAATTCAGATCTCAGTACTTTGATAGCTTTCTGAAGAACATCGTCAGAAAATACATTCTTTCCGTCTAAGAACTTCTCAGTCTTCGAGGCGTGTATGAAATTAGGATCAATATTGCCGTATACTATGCTGACATCATCTATTATTTTTTGTCCTCTCCTAGTTTTGATTTTGAACAAAAATGCAGCGTTGACGATCGCCAGCGCGTTTTGGTTTCGCGGCATTATCTGAAATCATGAAGCCGATGAAACTTCTGTACCAAATACAGTTTAAGTTTCGTAGAAACGAGCTAGCCACATAAGGTTTTGGAACTTATAGCTTATTTACTTACAATAAGAAGAATGAGAGAATATCCTCCATTATGACGCTAGACTGCTGAAATTCTCAATAGCTACAGAACTATATTATTTTGATTCTTAAACATAAAACTAACTAATAGGTCTGATAGCTAAAAGTGAGAAAATTAAGTAATCTGTTTTATTATTGGCGGTTATGAATACCTTATAACTCCTGAACACATGCTTGTCACTCATAGGAGGTAGTTCCACATTCAGCATCAGTTTACCCGTCATGTCATAACGGAGGAGCTCACGGACTTTCAGTATCGTTTTCCTTCCTCTTGAACCTCCTAAAAAGGCATACAAAACGTTAGATCTTATTCCCATAACGTGTTCCTTGGAGTCAGAAAAGAAGAAGTTTTCTTCCGGTCGGGAAACATTAATAACGTCTTGATTACACGAATAGGAACAGTAATCTATTAAGTACTCGTCTCAAGAATCACGCTCGCGTGAAATTCGAAACAATTTCACGTGATTCATATATTTCAATTATACCTAGATATATTTCTCAAATTATAATTACTTTCACATTTCCCATGACAACGCCAAGGAATAAATAACGAAAAAACAAGCAACAACAAAATAAATAAATATATAAATATAATTTCATCATACAATTAGTCTATGACGGTGTACTTACGGACAGTAATGGTTGCTCCAACAGATTCCAATAACAGAAACAGATCTGATTGATATGTTGGTACAGCTCGTCTGTACATTAAATTACCAGCTATGGAGCCGATCTGGGAGAAAACTTAGAATATTAACGGATTTAACAAGAACAAATAACTTCAAATTAACTTCAAACATCGATGGGTCGAGTTGAGAAATCACGAGATTTTCTCATAAGAAATTCTGTGTCTTGAGTAAGTATGGAAGCAGAAGTGCTTCGAAGAGCATGTTTTAAGTACGATGGCACCTGTGCTTAAGTTTCGGTTGAGTAGGTATATGGATAACATACTGTCAAATCATGAAGGGTACGAAATAGAATATACTTTATGTACACTAAAGAAACAAAGTCGAACATCAAGTCGAGAGGATGCTCATGACTGTACTAATCAGATGAAATTAATTTAATGTTTCTTTACATTACCAACCTTTCGAACAGGCACATTAGCGACGAGCTCCACATGTTTTACAAACTCAGACAAGTAAGCGAATTCGCTCTTATTCTTCGAAGCCTCCTTGAATATCTTGATAGCATCCTCTAACGACACGTTAGCACCAATTACTAAATTCTGATCGTATTTGTAACTCTTGAGAGACGATACTCCGCTTATGTCTATCAGAACTCGAGGATATTCGAATGTCTCAACTATACCTAGAATAATAAAAAAATCATATAAATTAAAAAGGCATCTTCATTAATATTCTAACGAATTTCAATATGCAGTTCATAATGCAGTTAAATATAAAGTTTGCAACGAAAGCTCCACAATTTTGGACAGAATTAATGTCGAGAAAATCACGCAGACGAAACAATTAATGTCTGTTCCATCTAAGTAATAATATGTTAATAATCTCAAGAAGCAATCGATATTATTATACTTTAAAAAAATCGGTTGGAAAGCCATTTTCACATTATATTCTTATTTATATTCAAGTAAACATTGTATAATTGATACTAAAATAAATTTTACAGCATATTCGTTTAGTAGGTTAGATTAATTATTGAATATTTATTAGGCACTTATATAAACGTTATCAGAATAGCAGCCCTCTATTTCCTGTCAGGTATGTAATTTGAAATAATTAATAGTTTTTCCTGTTACTTTTACATAGACTAATTTCAAGCATTGTACCTAAATTATGTGTAGTTGTATTTATAGCCTTTTCGTATCTTGTAGGTAAGTACTTACATAAATATAAACATTTGTGGAAAAACACCAAGAACATAAGTAGGCATAGGATTGATTTTTATTTGATTGATTCTTAAACTGCGTAAATGGATCGTGGTCTATGCTTCGTAGTGAACAGAGATAACCAAATAATGATATTTATTTTAAAACCTCATTATAGGAACGACTGTAAAAATAAGCAATGCACTTTTAACTTACCTTTCCCAGTATTTCCATCCACAAACATATAAGAATCGACGCCATGTTTATCCAAGATATCAAATATTTCAGCCTGTTCGCTCACTTTGAAGAACTTGTACTTGCCGAAGTTCAGAGCAATGGTACTATCAGCTTTTATATCTTCAATAACACTCCAATCACTGTTTTCACTTTGGATTGAACATCTCCTTTCACAAGACCCGTTTTCTTTCCTATTACATTTTCCTATATCTTCGATTTCTCTAACTTTTTGACACAGTTCTGGAGTAGCGTCGCAACCAAATGAGTGGATTGTCTCCACGATAGGTCTGAAGCCAGTACACCTGCATGTGTTGCTGGCGAAAGACTTCTCAAGTTCCGCCATCGTTAGATTCTTGTCTTGCAAACTGCAAGAAATATTTTTAATTAGCTTTAGGACAAATTACAGAGCTAGCAAGTGTCATAAGTATCCCATCTGATAGATATAATTCCATGTGATATCTCAACTTATCCTTAGTATAAGGTAAAAACAGGCTTACTACTACTACTTTTACCTACCTATGTCGATTAATGTCCGTAAAATTTTTTTAAACATTTTTTTTGGAATTGAATGAATTAATAAGCTGCTGCTCCTAAAAAACCGTTCTACTTTGTGTCTTAAAGAAAGATACTTAAATTTTGATGACAATATACCTAAATAAAGAAATGAAAGAGCTTAAACCAACTTATCTGGTGTTTAATAAAAAAAATATGCTGTTTTGCGATTTCTTCCACTTTAAACTCAGAAAGGAGGGATCACTTACCTCGTCAACTGCATCACCCATCCCGGAGTACAGTATCCACACTGAGTGCCGTTGAACGCCACCAGACGCTTCTGCACCTCACTGTATCCGTCCTTGCGGTTGCCCACTCCTTCCACCGTCGTGATCTCCCACCCATGACATGAGAATACCAGCACTAAACACTAGAGGAACAGACATTGTAAAACCGCATTAGATCAATCGGCTATAATTATCTTAATTCTGAAGGATATATTGGTATTCTCCTTTCTGATCTATTATCTTATTATTGACTTGCCTCCGGTAAAGAATGAACAGCTCGATGAAATATTAAATAAAACATAGGTACATTGAATATTAATTGATTCAAATTGTGGGTTGGATTATTCAAATTGTGGGTACTAAGATTGGGCATGAAGCTATGTTGTCTACGAGATGACTAAAGTTCTTGAAATTAGGTTTGGTTAAGAAAAGGTGATATTTATTGATTTTTAAGTGTGTTATAGATATTATATTCTTACCGAGTTGACTGAAAATGTTTCAATTTTGGAGCTGGTATATCGTTTAGCGCGCACCATGACGATACAAGAGCCACATCCTCCCTCATGGCACATCGCCTTCGTGCCCGTCAGACCCAGCGTGTAGCGCAGGTACGCGTTCAGACTCGTGTCTCGAGGCAGACAGTTGTCCACTTAACAAAATAATCATTGAATTAATAAACATGCAATATATTTTGCCCCAATTGTTCATCTCCAGTTCCCTAAGTATTTCAAAGCGTCCACTAGAAGATCCCTGTTGTAGAGGATGTAAGGTAAGTTTGGAGAGAAAAACCTATAATTATATGCAACAATTTCATGCTTCGGGAATTTGTTCCAAGATTCGCTTACACGTTGAAGAATGAGATGATCTTGCTAATACAGAAAAAATATGCCAAAACAATACACATTATCGAGGCAGCTTTGATGAGAACAAGAATAAAATGATCTGTTATAATATTAAGACTATAAATGGGTCCTTAAATGTTCAGATCAGTAATTTATCGAAGTAAATATATGTATAAATTAATCTACATAAAGAAAAAAAATAGATGTTTTAAATTGCCAATCTCACCTGTACATTTTTCCCCGTTGACGGTAAATTCTATTAGAGACATGACTAGCTGTTTAAGGCACTGTCACCAAAGTACTAATGTACTGATAACACTACATTTATTACGAAGCATCGTGTCAAGCGTCATATAAGCATTAATTACCCTTCTGTTTGAAAGTAACACGCAGTCAATTTACATAGTATAAAGCATTTTTTGACAGTCACCTATCAGATGCATCGAGTGAATGCTACTTGCATTCACTTGATGCATCTTATAGTACAACATAACAAACGGCGAAATCGATCGAACAACTTTTAAGACTATAAACCTTAGGAAATAAATAATCTTAGCATTTAGCATTCTAAACTCTCATTCCTCTGCTACATTGGTCGTGTGGATCAAAGGACTCGGTATGAATCTGAAATAGGACCAAAAAGTTCCCGAGTAATTATAAGAAGAAATAAAATTTAGGTGTCTGTCGAGTTTAACAGTGTGATATTTATAACAACAGTTTGGTTTACTGGCTTTCATAGTAAACGTAACGTTACGTTAATACATTAGGGGAAACTTTCTAAACTTCAGTGATTTTTCACGTTGTTATATTGATACCAGGTAGGTACTGAGCGCTGCCGTCACGTCTTTTGTTTGACTACCACTCCGAAAAAGTATTTGAGTTATCTAAATACTGTTGTTTTGGAATAAATTCTTTTTATGCTTCCCTTGTGTGTCATGATTGTAAAACTATTTATAAACGGAGTCTATACTTTCCAATTCTTTAATAGTCTAATAATAAATTAATTTAGGTTTGATAGTGATGGTAAATAGCCCGTCTAAACAAGCGATCCATACTAATATTATAAATGCGAAAGTAACTCTGTCTGTCTGTCTGTCTGTCTGTCTGTCTGTCTGCTACTCAATCACGCCTAAACTACTGAACCAATTTGCATGAAATTTGGTATGGAGATACTTTGATACCCGAGAAAGGACATAGGCTACTTTTTACCCCGGGAAAATGACGCATTTCCCGGGAAAACTCAGGTGGCGATCGAAGTCGCGAATAATCAATATTATAATGACATTGAATTAACAAAATTCCGTTGTCATGGCAACCGTTTTAATGGCGGATATGCCTTAGCGCGACTTAGTTATATTAAAAGATATAAATAATACTGAGAATACTTTTCGTGAAAAAAAAAAATTATATCATCTCGCTACCACCAATAGGAGCAGAGTAACAGAAAAAAGTGTTACGTGGAAAATTCTGACCCATAATTCTCTCTTATGTGACGCAAGCGAAGTTGCGCGGGTCAGCTAGTTTACCATAAATTTGTTTTTTTTTCTTTACTAATAGAAATTACTAGCTGACCCGCGCAACTTCGCTTGCGTCACCTAAGAGAAGGGGTCAAAATTTTCCCCGTTTTTGTAACATTTTTCGTTGCTACTCCGCTCCTAATGACCGTAGCGTGATGTTATATAGCCTATAGCCTTCCTCGATAAATGGACTATCTAACACTGAAAGAATTTTTCAAATCGGACCAGTAGTTCCTGAGATTAGCGCGTTCAAACAAACAAATAAACAAACAAACAAACAAACAAACTCTTCAGCTTTATTATATTAATAATATAGATGAATTGATGCGCCTATAGCCAGTTGCGCTCAAGTGAGGTAAGCTGTAAGGTGATGGACTACGAAAATTGTTTAGCCATGTCAAAGGCTTGAACAAATTTGACACTAGCAGAACCAATTACAATACGATAATATAAAATGTTCAAAATTGCTGAAATTATAAAATTTATAGCACTGAAATCGACGTAAAGAAAACGCCTGTAGAAACATTGTGCGCTGAAAAATATACTGTAATATGTAAACAAAACAAAGTTCCAGTCTAGTAAAAAAATAGTAATCTATTGCAGCTATAGATATAATCTTTATGGTTTACTAATAGTAGATTGTTCAGCTAAAGTAGGTTTATGTATTACAAAATACATAATTATATGCAATTATAATTATCTAGCTACGACTGACACCAATAATTTTGACGATACGGGTACTCTATACGGCTTTACGTTCAGACCTTTCGTTTCATTTTGTAGCATTTTTCTATTATTTTATAATTGGACAGATACTAAAACAATTCTCTTTTTATAATATATTTTGTGTAATATATTAATTGTGAATTTCATGCTAACATTTCTCTTATAAAGGAGTATCTCGTAGCCGTGAAACAGTAATGGGCAAAAAAGTTCAACAATGTATTTCGGAGCCCTTCCTATGAAATTATATAACCGTCTGTAAGAGCACTCATCTCCGTGATCACTATTGATTTTCCAGTTTAAATGAGTTTTATTTCATAGCATTAATGTCATTTACAGTAACTTCCAAGATCCGGCTTATTTCATTTAACCCATTACTGCCCCACTGACAGGAAAGGGTCTTTGGACGCTGGCCAAGTGTCGTATATGGACTTAGCAATAATTTCTGGTGATAAGCAAAAACCGAAGGTTCCTTATTATAAGATTTAATTATCAGTATAAATCATTTAATTGTAAACACTTATAAAAATAATACAATGTTAAACTTACAACTAAATAACAATATGATCACAAACTTTATTAATAATAATATTCAAACAATAACGCAAGCCAAAAACAATCATCCAAATCCATTAAAAGTTAAAAAAAGAAATAAGCCCCGAATACAAGTGAAAAAAAAAAACAAATTAAATGTATTTTATTTGAACAGAGGTAAAAAGTGCGCAAGTTAATTTTCCGCGGTTACTAATTTATATGAGGTTAAAATAAACCGGCAAAACACAATTTCACTTATTTACTTAGTTATACGCCCTTAGCTAGAGCCGCTACACGCTATTTTTCAAAATGCCTTTTTTTTAAGTAACATAATGTCTTTATAATTTCGTAACTACGCACGCGCGTTAAAAAATCCCAGGCACAATACATAGCGACCATTGCCACTAACCAAAAAAAAAACAGAAATGGGAATTAGCACCAAATGTTTAAAAAAATCTGTATATCTATAGAATACCATACCCAAATATAAAATTATTTAAGTATGCTTCTGTCAATTGATTCCAAATATTTTTTAGGAAGAGAGTGATACAATACATCTTCATTTAAAGGAAGAAAAAGTAACTGAAGAAAAACGCGTTTTTGCGAGCAACGTGCTTAAAATTTAGGTTTACTGTGTCTATATTTGATAGCAAATAATTTACAAGTAGTTATGTAAACTGTGATAGAAATATATAAAAGAACAATTGTTAATACAGCCTTATATCTTTTGGTCAGAAAAATCGAAACGAATAAATGAACACCCGACAAGCAGTATCGGATAAGCATTCCTATTCTTATACCACGGTTCAAAAGAAATTGTAGTTATATACGAAACAACGATTTTTCTTTTCCGTTGAAGAAGATTTAGCTAATAAGAAGATACCTAGCATGTTCTTCGCAATTTTGCAGCAATTGCTATATTAACGGATCTTGCTATCAATATAGAGTTACACAGAAAACCTACAATGTCGTTTAAAAGTATGTATCATACTTTTCTATCACAATATATCTTCGTTACAATCAATCTATTTGGTCAACACGAACTCTTCAAGCTTCACGTTTAATGCTTTCAGTATCACTTCAGTCTCGAACGGTACCTCTGTAAACAAACACAGATATATTATGTGTTATTCTAAACATTATAAGATCGATTTTGTAAATGGTATATTGCCTAGAAGTCAAATTATTAAAAAAAAATAGAATAGATAAAATAAATCCAATTTTTTTGGCAAATACGATAACGATTTTTAATTTAAAATGTTTAAGCTACATAACAAAATTAGAAAAATATGAAGTCAGTTAGAAAATATTTATACGCAGATCGAAATCGATTTTCTTTTGAATCAAATTATTTCTTATTTATTTTGTAATCTTTGCATGATATTGAAAGAATATAAAACTACTCACCCATATAAAGCCATTCGTCATCGTATCCCGAATCTTTCCTGGACTCCATGATACAAGATCTTAGAGCGTGTAATACACCGTGGGACGAACAGATACCCATCTCACCGCAAGCTGAAATCAAAAAGTAGATTGAGTCTATCTACAAAATAATTTATTTGTTTTAACGTAGGAATTCGATCCCTGACTGCCTTCACAGTTCATTGTACGAGATCCAAAACTTTGATAGAGCAAAAAAAATTTTTTTTTTGATTTAAGCAATGTTGGACTAAAGGTATGTAGAGTGTTTATAGTTAATTTAACCATTAAAATTTAGAGAGGATAATTTTAAAGAGTACTTATTTTATATTGATATTCACAGGGGTATGGCAGCGAAGGTCAGCAATGATTTTTTTCTTGCCATGTGCAGACGTTATTTAGCGACTAAAAACTAGAATACTGCTTAAAATACTCACTCTTAGAGCCGAGCACTCCATTTTCGTTCTTATGGTTATACCGTAGTTTAACTGTGAAGTCTATAGGTATGTCCAGACAGAGCGGTACGTGGTAGTTGAGCGAGCGGTTAGACAACAGCTTGCCGGTCTGCTTGTCGTAGTGCAGGGCCTCACATGTGAAGTAGCCCACACCTTGGATGTAAGCACCTTCCACCTTGCAAATAAAAGGAGAAATCGTTTAGAGTGCAAATAGTGCGACCATACATTTTTAATTAAAGTTTTGTATGCGTATTTTGTAAATGCGATGTGAAATTAATACATAGAGGATGATATTTTTATAGAAATTGTGTTAAGTTACTTTAATAATGGGAGATACCAACGTATAATAGTCTCAGTTGATCATGAGATTTGAGAATTTTTCCGAAGTTCAAATAATATTTAAGATATACTGAGCTTCTGTCTCTCTACTACGTAAAATGGTTCTGGAGGACTGGTGGAGTATCCTACAAAAAAATACAATAAAAGACTCAAGACTCACCTGCCCAACATCCAACTTAGGATTAGCGCTAACACCGACATCCTCCAAAATATTTGCCTTTAGAATCTGGAACCTTCCAGTCAAAATATCCATTTGGACTTCTACAATCGACACAGCAAACGCACTGTAGCCCTTCAGAGCTGGATCAGTATCAGCCATCATGTACAACGCACATAGATCTATTTCATCGTCTCCAGCCTTTTTAATGATTTCTTTCCAAGTAGCTGTTGGCATATCTCTTCGGACCGGAGCTAATCTTGACTTCAATGTCTCACAAGCCTTGATGATCGAATAGCAAACACTCTCAGTAGTAATACTGGAGCCAGAGAACACGTTATTCGCAGACACAAAGGAGTAATGAGGAACAACTTTGACTGATTCTAAAGGAATTCCCAATTCGTAAGCACAGACTTGGGCCGCTTTGGTATTGATGCCTTGTCCCATTTCTATACCTCCTGTGGACACAGTGACGGTACCATCACCTCGGTACACGCTTACTAGAGCTGAATAGTTCCCGTAAAAGACTACAGGGAAGCACATGACGTTCACAGAAATGGCTTTCTTCATCCATCTGTTGCTTTTGTTGAAGTTTTCCACTTCTTTGACGCGGGCTGCGTGGTTGCAGTCTTTCTTTAGAACTTCGATGAGTTCGGGAAGGTCATTGTCTTCAGTTCTCATGTTCTGTGCCCTGACGTCGCCTGGATCTTTTCCCAAATCGTGTGCAATGTGAGCCATTATATGTTCAATGCTCGTGATGCCTTCACAAGTTCCTGTAAATACATATTCTCTTTACTAGGATATTCTGAATGATATAAGACGTAATAGAATCGTAAAGTTGCAATGCAAAATAATCTGTGGTTTTTGCGGATGTTCCTATTTCCACATTATGAATGTGGCTATCACTAATGCAGTCATTTCAATTACCTTTTCGAATAGCACATTCAGACATATAAATTACCTGGTGCCCTAGCGAAGGTGTTGGAGGGTAGGTCAGTGATAACATTGGCAGTCTTGAGGCTCCAGGTCTCAGTGTTGTAGCAGTTAGCGAACCCGCCGGCCGTGAAGTCCAGGATACTCTCGTTGCTCGTACAACCAGAGTCTTCTACCATCATCGCGTCTAAGTATTGGATCTTACCGTTGTCGTCTACACCCACCTTGAAAAACATTAACAAGTTCAGACTACAGCGGTTTATGGGATATTTTTCCAGTAAAAGCACTTTCCTACAGTCGGTACTATCGAGTATCAAAGCTTTGATCTTTAAGATGTACTGAAAATTAGTTTCGAAGGTAATTTCTCGATCGCTAGCCGGTTGGCGAAATTCGATAATGGAAATACTGGTATAATTTTGACAGTGGTTTCCATACATTCGTTGTCACTTTTCTAACGAATAGGTTATCCAACCACTATTTACTTATCTGTGATATTACGTGTCAAAGGAAGCCTCACCCAAAAATTGTTTGTGACTCCGTGTAAGGGTCTGAGCGTGTAGTAAATAATAACATAGTACACACAAGTATTTACCTCGTATTCACATTGAGCCGGGTATCTCCTGCCAGCCATAGTCAAGTTGGTCTGCAGCGGTAGGATCATCCTGCACGGACGGTCCATCTTCTTAGCCACCAAGGCACAGGCAGTGGCACATTGTGCGTTACGACTGATCTTACCGCCGAAACCACCTCCGATACGACGGACTTTTACTACCACCCTGGAATATTGAAGTATGATTAGGCTAAGAAATTAAATATGAATAGGCTAAGAAATTAAAGAAGGGCACTAGTTTAGTTATAATAAATTACTACGCCCGCCATCTAGCAGTGTTGACTAGAAATTATTTGAGATATTTTATTTATTTAAAATCTGTATTCTATTCAGAGAGGACTTGGTACCTATAAGAAGCGACCATGTCGTCCTCGTAGTGCTAAATTCGAGAGATATAACAGTCCTGAATCACACAGTAAAACTTTTTGCACGCGACGTTTTTCAAGCTTTCAAACATAATCAATGGATTTCAATCTTTTGTATTGAACAGACACGTTATTTCCTTCCTTTTCGGAATTAACTAGAGATAATGAAATGAAACATTTAATTCTTAGCGTGTTTCAAGAAGGTAAAATATGAAAAACTTTATTTAACATGTATTAATATTAAAGTAATTAATGTTTTTACTTACTCGCTTTCATGAATAGCCAAAGATCGCGCCACAGCAATCTGCACCAAATCCATCCATTGAGTAGAATCATATACTTCAAGGGTATTATCTACTGGTACGACAACACAGCTCATTGGCTCCAAATAATAATGGTACTGAGCTCCCATTTCGAACACACCTTTGATCACTTTCTTCACATCAGTGCCTCTAGTTTTTGGCTCAATTTTTGCATCTCCAGGTATGTACCTACTACTATCTTTCTTAGCTGCGTCAATTGTTAACACTGGAGCCACAGTACTAACATTTTTATAAGTCACTTTAACTTTCTTAGCACAGTTTGCAGCGAGCCTTTCAGACGTTGCTACAAGTATAGCGATAGGTTGACCGTAGAAACGGATTTTAGTTGCTAGGATTTCTTCCTCAGCAGTTTGTAGTTGAATTCCTGGGAAGGCGAAGGAATTTACGCCGGGAATGTCTTTCGCCGTGAATATGGCTAGAACGCCTTCTATCGACTAAAATAAAAAAAAAAACAGAAAATCAATTTTAGGCTTGTCCCGCAACAGGGCAAAGGTCTCCTGCCGGAATGAGAAAGGGTTAGGCCTCGAGTCGACCATGAGGAACTAGATTTTTCGTGCGTGCAATGTGTGGAGAAACAGCTCCAATCCTCTAATATGAAGCGTGTGGAGCAACAGCTCTACACGCTTCAAATTAGAGTGAAATAAATGAGCCGTGATTTTCAAAAACAGTAGCACGAGTTTATTCCGATGTGTAAATTAGTATATTGGTTTTTGCATGAAAGAATAACAAACGTGGTCACAAATTCTTACGCTTAAAATATTTGTAGGATGTTAACACACTTTGTGTCTCGAATGTGTTTAGGATTCAAGTTTTGTGTATCAACCATAAAGTATAACTCAACTATTTATTTACTATTTTTGGAACTAAGTACATAGAGAGGTCACAATATTATAATAACAATTATGTTTTTAAGTACCTACATGTTGATTCAATTGCGTGGAAAATTGGAATGACTTTGTTAACAGCAGTGTTTGAAAAGGTGGTCACTAATTAAACCAAGTATCTAATTTATAAATAGTGCCTTGTCATGGCACATTTTGGGAACACGAAATACTTTCCATTTATAGGAACTAACTCGAACTAATTGAACTGGCGACTGCATCCAAGAGTAAAAAGTCTGAGTGGTTAATTTCATCAAAATCGACGCAGATGTTTTGTGTGACGGAGTAGCAATTATTATACATCTATCCTTTCAACCCAAATAAATTTGCGTATTTATAGTAACAGGCAGAATACGAAAAGAAAAACGTATGAAAAAATAAGAGATAGAAAAATTACCAGTAGGTACATCTAACACTAACTCACTTAGTTACTTGACTTATAATCTAGTTTTTAACAAAGAGAGACGGAAAAAGTATTTTAGTTGCAGTTTTTCCGATGAAATATTGGAAATATTAATGCAGAATCAATCGCAAAATTCCTGAAGGCAACTAATTTTCCTTCAAAAGTTTTTGAGACTAAAAACCATATGTTTGAGAGAAAATAAAGAATTAATACAATAGATATGGCAATTTATTTCGTTTTCATGGAGTTTTAACAGCTGCTATTCTTTTATTCGTCATTTATACAGAATGAATAAATTATATCGACACGTTTTTGCGTAATGTACTTTTAAAATGCAAGTCATTGGAGTATTTTTTCCTGTGTCTCTTTAATAATAAGTTAAAATGTCGATATTATCGATAACTAATAATTAACTGCACGAGGTCTTCATCGGAAAAATAGTTGCCCCGAGAATTCTTTGAATCTCGGCAGTTATAATAATTATTGATGTCCTTCATTTCTAGTTTGTAAAAGGTCTCGGGATAGAGAATCTCTTTAATAAATTCATAAATAAAAACACTACTAACATTTTATTTATATGACACTTTTTCGAAGTACGTAAACGAAGTCACGGGAAGACGCTAGGTTTAGATAAAACTACTGAATTAGGTCAGGTTATGATTGCATAAGAAATTTTGAAACATGCTTCTTCAAGTCATGATATTGCGATCCAAAATAAAATAACTTGCCTAACGGATTGCATACTAATAAAGATTTTTTGATTTGAGAATGATTTCATAAAAACTTGACGTTCTAATGGATCTAGACGCAAAAAAGTATCTAAAATGATTGAGCAACGTAATATGTGTTAGTAGTTCAAAAACTTTCTAATTAAGAAATATGCATGTTAAAACTTAAATGAACACTCGGACATGGCCAGCGTGGTGGACTCAGGGCCTAACCCTTTCTTCTTTCGGGTGAGACCTATGCCCGGCAGTGGGACAATAATTCCACGTCGATAAAATAATGTGGGGAGATCCTCCCCACATTTATCGACGTGGTGTCAGCTAACGTGGGTTAAAAAGCCTTTATGTCTGCGAAATAAGGACCGGGTGTTATTAATTCCATTCGCATCGGCTCGGCTTGGACGATGCGTCGCAACGGACCATCGGCGTTATACCAAGTAATGTAGTGACAATAAATGCCCCTAACGGGATATAAAAATCTTAAAATGCGAAAAAGCTATGATAAAATCAACGAAATGTGGAGCCAGGAGATAAAGGGCCTTAATTCAAAAGCTCTTAATGAATTCCACTCAAACAACCTAATGAATGAAAAACAAAATATGTACCTAGCTAACTACACTACTACACTACACTAACTTTATAAGTGGAGACAACGTGTCTCAATTGGAAGGTTTTCAAACAAATGTAGTAAGTATTAAAGAGAATCCACTTACCATAATATCATCAACATCAATAGTATCAACTTCTCCTCCATGTACAGTGGAGAGTACAAAAGCACCGAACACTTGTCCAGGGTGTGCGGGGAGGTCGTTCACGAACCTCGCCTCTCCAGCCGCCTGGATTTCAGCCTCCAGCTTAGATATCGGCTGGTTTAACGGATATAGTGATGGGTCTGATTGGAAGTCCGGAGTTCCTTTAGAAACTGTACGATTGACCAGTTCTCCTCCAGAAGTGTACTTGCTTAGTGCTATGCCGGTTGGGCAGATGTTGAGGATGAACTGTGGAGATTAAATTGTTGGTTAAAAATTGTTGTAGTGCTGTAAATGAAATAATAATGGTTTTTGATCGGTTATTTAGAAAAGGATATGAATAGATTATTATTAGGATGGTGACTTTAAAAATATATGCTGTTACCGTTGACGATATTTAGAAAAATATGTAAAAAGAAAATGTAAATTCAGAAATGGGTAAGTATGTAATATTGTCGTCAAAAACAGTTGCCGAGCTTTATCAACGGTTAACAAACATGTAGAATATAAAATTTAAGGTCACTACATAATATTTTAAACATAATGTGTGTATACCTATTAATCCGACAAAAAACTGTTTGATGAAGATAACCGAAGTTTTCATTTATCTACGTATAATTTTCGATTTTGAAAACTGATAGCAACTCCTTACCTTATAAAACAATCCAAGTCCCAACTTCTTCCTAGCAGCTGGGCTCTGTTCACCAGCTATCTCAATAGCGATCAGCTCATCATCCAACACCTTAATAGCTTGTTGAAGAACATCATCATTGAACACATTCTTGCCAATCAAGAAATTCTCCAAATTAGTAGCGTGGATGAACTTAGGGTCTATATTCCCGTACACTATGCGGGCACTTACGATCTCATTGTTAGCATTTAGTTCGACTAAGAAAGCCGCGTTTACCACGGCTAATGCGTTTTGGTTTCGCGGCATAATCTGAAATGACGTCATAATATAAGGTGTTGAAAATATGTATAACAGAAAAATTGCACGTGTAAAATTTTCGTGGTCGTATTTAGTAAAATGTTTTATCTTTTTAAAAAAAAAATTAAAGTAGGATTATTTGAAATATATACGAGTGCATTATTAGAAAACAAGATAATGCTATTTTTTTAAATAAAAAATTGCACAAAAGAAAATTTACGTACTACAAAATATTTTATAAAATTTTGTGTTTTTCTCTAAGATAGATAATATAAAAATAATACCTTATAACTCCTGTAGTAATGTGAGCTACTTAGCGGTGGAATTTCAATATTCACCATTAGACTACCCATCATGTCATAATTGAGGAATTCCGTTAATTTCAAAGTTGTCATCTGTCCTTGGCTGTTACCTTTGGAAAGAAAACAAGAAACCGTTTTAGAGAAGCACTACTAACTTTAGTACAGACTCAAAAATTAAAGGAAATCGACGCAAATGTCTCTTTCTTCGAAAAAACAAACGATTCAAGCTAAATCAAGTTTATGATACAACCAGCTGCTAAATGAGTTTCAAAGGAATTTAGGTATCAAGTTTAAAGGCTACTTACGAACAGTAACGACGGCGCCAACGCATTCAAGAATGAGGAACAAATCTGAGTGGTAGGTAGGTACAGCTCGCTTGTACATTAGATTACCAGCTATTGAACCAATCTGTGAATGAAAACTTTGAAATGAAAAAGTGAAATTAAATGACAAAATAATAACCGTTCCGGTATGATGATTTGCAAATTACCAGTTCTTGAAGATCCTCATGCAGTCTCCAACTCGTATTTAGCCTACGTGTAACCCAATGCAACGGGAAGAAGCCGTTTGTAAGCAGTTGGACAGCCTAAACTAAAATTTTCTAATAAAATCGATTATTATACCAACCTTTCTAACAGGCATGTTAGCAACCACTTCAATATGTTTCACGAACTCAGCCAAATAAGCGAATTCGCTCTTAGTCTTAGCTGTCTCTTTGAAGATCTTCATGGCATCTTCCAAGGACACATTAGCACCCAGAACCATATTCTGGTCAAATTCAACGGTCTTTAGGGACTTTACTTCACTGATGTCTATCAATATTCTGGGGTATTCAAAGTTTTCGACGATACCTTAAACATGAGTGAAAAATTAAAGGAAACTGAATCTTAAATGTATTGATCTGTGGAGTAGTAGCTTTTCCGCAATATCAGTTCGAACAAACGTTAGTCAGATCCAAGATGACTTGGATATGACTAGTATTGAAATAAATATGAAGAAGAAGATGAACAAAACGATAATTTAGATGCATGTAATGCATTGAATTATGTAATTATTATTTGGCTGTGTGTCATTATGATTTAATCTGGACCTAGTGTACTAGACTTTTTCTTGCCTTACCTTTTCCAGTATTTCCATCTACAAACATATAAGAATCAACGCCATGTTTGTTCAAGATATCAAATATTTCAGGCTGATCGAACACTTTGAAGAACTTATACTTTCCAAAGTCCAAAGCGATGGATTTCTCAGCTCTAGCCTCTTCAATCACACTCCAGTCACTACCCTCACTCTTGATAGAACACTTTCTATCGCAGATTTTGCCGGGGTTCTTCGCACATAAGCTTAGTTCTTCGATATCACGGACTTTCTGACAAAGTTCTGGGGTAGCGTCGGTGGCAAATGAATGGATTGTCTCCATGATTGGTCTGAAGCCTGTACATCTGCATGTGTTGCAGGCAAAAGACTTTTCTAGTTCCTCCATTGTGAGGTTTTTGTCTCTTAAACTGGAAAGGAAGAATATACCTGACTATTTGCGATTTGAGAACCATTTTGTTTACTGAATGTGAAAGTTTGTATTGAAAATAATAAAGTATGCTATCATTTGCTTTCTATTAATTATTCGAAATAGCTTAATCTACATTTAAGGATATAGAAAATTATATTGTTGCACTAGCAATTATATATTTACATATTAAGTACCTACGTAGGTAGTTGATATTACAGTAATTATTTTGAAAACCAGACTACGTCAATAAATAAAAAGCATTATCGCTCGACAACGTAATAATTATCATTAAAAAAGTGGAACATACAATGCATTTTTAACACAAAATAAAATAATCGCATGCTTTAATTTCGACACAAAATGAAGAAAAAATGATATCATATTGTTAATTTGCTCAATTGAAATATCTTTAACATTTGTCACACAGACAATTGTATCCAGCAATATAAAATAAAAGTTAATCAAAAACATAAAAGTATTTCTTACCTGGACAAATGCATCACCCATCCCGGAGTACAGTATCCACACTGAGTGCCGTTGAACGCCACCAGACGCTTCTGCACCTCACTGTACCCGTCCTTGCGGTTGCCCACTCCTTCCACCGTCGTGATCTCCCAACCATGGCATGAGAATACCAGCACTAGGCACTAGAAGAAGGAAGAATTGCGTTAGGATTATTTTTTTGGTAGCTAGCCGCGAGCAACCTAAGAAGAACCTATAATAGTTGTATTCATTCTGAATGGATTCCATGATAATTTTGTAAGGCGCTTTTGAAACTTAAGTATAGCTGGCAAGTTATTCGAAAGTTTAACTTTTTGTGTATACAGATATTCAAAGAGACTACCGGAATACGTAGTCTTGTTCTCTAGGAACCATAATTTTACAAATAATTGCAGAGTCTGCCAAATCATATTATTTTGAATAAATAATGAACTCTCAATGGCGTCGTAGTTTTTTCACCAGACTATCATAAATTTCCATCACTTACCGAATTTACAGAGAAGACCTCAACTTGTCCACTGGTGCAACGTTTAGCGCGCACCATGACGATACAAGAGCCACAGCCTCCTTCATGACACATCGCCTTCGTGCCCGTCAGACCCAGCGTGTACCGCAGGTACGCGTTCAGACTCGTGTCTCGAGGCAGGGAGTCGTCCGCTGTTGAACAAAAGAATAAAGTCAAGATGTTGATACAAAATGTAAGAAAATCAACAATCTATTTTTATACCCGTAGGTTAATTTCCAGACCCAAGCTGATGACGAGTATAAATCATACATAAACAATTCATTTGGTTTTGCGAGGGTGTTATTAAAGTTACAAAATAATTAAACGAGTGATATTACGGCAATTCCCGACCTCATTTTATGGCCTGTTTCAGTATTACCTATCGTTAGTAAGAGATGGAAATCTATTCTAGTTAGTGTTACATCTATTAAAACCTTTTAAAGTTCATAATCTACCTAGGCTTATAGGTAGCTGGTACATCATAAGTGAAAACAGTAGGTACGGCATTGAAACGAGCCGTCAGTGAGCCGTAGATGTAGATAGGTAATACGCAAAAGATAGATTATGTTTGTACTTAAGCTAAGTAGGTATTAGTGCAGTTGTTTTATCTCTGCTCTTGAACTAATAAAACTTACAGCCTGTAATTTAAACAAACAAGAGCTGCAATCTTCCGACTTTATCTATAATCTATTTTGTAAACAGTAAACTATACCTAAGTTATACGGGGATCGTGCATAATTGAATATAGTGATATAATATGACGATAGTATCAACCATTCTATAGCACGATTCTGTACATTCGACACTTTCGTGAATCGAGAGTTTGACATTTAAAATGTACTGCAAAAAGTTTCTACGACTTCCACTAGAGGCGCTGAACCGATTGTTATACTTACAACATTTAATTTTTTCGATAGTGGTAGAGAATCGAGGTACTGGACTACTAAAGAAACGTAGTGACATAACTGAAGGCAAATTCGAGTTGATTTTCCGAGCCCCTAGAGAGAAGGCCCCTAATCTGTGAGAGTCACAAAGACCCAAAGAGCCATGGACCAACGAGACTGTGGTTACGCCACAGTTAGTCTGTAAAATAAATATCTAACAATCTAGCTGAAAATACGATTACGTACCCGTGCAGAACAATTCCCATATAATAAATGTTAGTACTTACGTCTGACAAGAACATCATAATACATAACAACAATATACCCATAGTTATGCCATAAGTACATAGTAAATGCATGCCATAACAAACCTAAGGTAACAACTTAATGAACAGTGGGTTGTTTAGTAATCGTCCTACGGATTGTGTATGCATTTTTCGCTATTTACTAAGCCAATTATGTTGCAAAAGTTGAATGAAATGATTTGATGAGTTCATGTGAAATCTGTGACATGCGTTGTGTTTGGCTGACTAAGGGCCAGTTCCACAGCTTAGACAAGTGTCGGATATCCTATCTGACAGATAAAGTAGTTTTAAGTGTGACAGCAATGAACAACATTATGATACTTATTCTGAATTGGTAAAACCGACCGGCGCCGGCGGCCATTAAAATCACGTAGTTTATAGGCCTTAGGTAAAAGATAAGAACATAGATAAAAGATTTAAGAAATCGTAAATATTACCTTTTGATATAAATACACTTGTAAGTAATGCACTCAATGATAACAAAAATATAAAAATAGTTTACCTAATGGTTTTCACGAAAAGCACATTTCAAGATAAGTAAAGCTAAATGCACACGAAATTAATACTGTTAATGCCGTTGCAAATATTTGCAATATTGTTACGACATTATCACTAGATGTATTTAAGGAGACATTAAATATTGCATTAAAAGCCAAATAAAAAGTGTTAAACTAAAATGAAACAGGAAAACAGCGTTCCCTCGTAAATGGAACGTCTAAATAGATATTAGTTTTTTTTTTAATTGCTTGAGCATAAAGGTCAGAGGCAACTAATAAAGATTTTTATTGATATGTAAAAAGTTAATGTGTTTAAACTTTTAAATGTGTTATAAAAACTTAGTGGTAAATTGTACATTTATACCATTATCCATACTAAAGTTTGTATGTTTACCATTAAATCACGCAAAAGCGTTGTCGATAGCTACCAGATATATAATTTCTATATTAGATAACTTGTAATCTAAGATTTAAAAGCCACGGCTGATATACATAGACAAAGTCGTGGCCAGTATCTA
Source organism: Anticarsia gemmatalis (assembly GCF_050436995.1). NCBI lineage: Eukaryota > Metazoa > Arthropoda > Insecta > Lepidoptera > Erebidae > Anticarsia > Anticarsia gemmatalis. The sequence continues at coordinate 3,596,906 of NC_134756.1, read as the reverse complement.
ACGTCCATGTTTCATCTTTAAATTTTTTACATAGGTACATCATACAAAGACTTTTTTCTACAAGGGATGTGTACCCAAAGACTGAACACCTGAATACGATGCTCGTAAGCGATATATTTTAGGTTTACTTTTAATAAAGGTATTACGTGCTTGCTTATCTAGGCAGGTATCATATTGTAATAATTGTATCTCGTTAATTTCTAGCAACCTAAAATCTTAAAATTGTAAAAAAATACGCCCACAGATCTCTTAACAATGAAGAGTCGAATTAAAAAGAAAACATTCGCATAAATAAACAGACTGTGTTATTAATAAACTATCTCATAAATCTAGAATAGTTGATCAATCCATTATGTCGTCTGGCTGGAAATAAAAATAAAAACCTATATTTTTTAAGCCCTAATTCAATTTTCAAATTTTAAATAGGTATGCGTTCGTCATATTTTGTGAAAAAAGGCTGCCGGTGTCTAATTAAACAGGAAGAGGTTCTAAATTGACAACAGATAACACAGATTTGAAATAAATAGATTTCCTACCTCTACATTTCTGTCCGTTAACAGTGAACTCGATCTTACACGCCATGTCTATCACTTGCAAAGCCTTCTGCCTGACTGAATGACTAAAGTTTTGACGTAGGTATGTTTCGAGCCTCTCATTTGTTTTGTTTATTTACTGAGTGCATGAACGAAATGAAATGGCATTTTCAGACATTACTTAGATGTGACGTTATTGCATATAATTTTATGACTGTGTCAATGATAAAGAATATTTAATTGTCGTACCTACGGAACGTATTTATTAGACTAGGAACATTTCCTTTGCTCGACAAACTCAATACCTACTCAATAGTCTTATGAATAGGGAACCTATGTAGTGTTTTTGGAAAAGAGTTTCTAAAAGGATTGCCTTTCACGTTGCGATTTGAAAGATTTCAACTTAGCCCGTTTCTGCAATTAGGTACCCCGTGGAACAAAATATTGAGCGCTAAATTGATTATTTACTGAAGTATGAAATCAATCTTAAATGTCAATCTTATGAAGGAATTCTACAACATGTAGCGTAGTATTACTTAAAATTAGGTTTTCAGTAAAAGTAATTTGAAGAGGATGTTTTGACATTTCTAAAGAATTTTAATATAACATTTTCTGTTCGCGTAAACTGAATTAAATTAGTTTTTTTTGACGTTGAAATGTTGTTAAATCGAACAGCTCACATTTCGTCATAACAGTTGCTGATATTGGTGTTTTGCACACCACGTCTCACTTAATAAAACATTCAAGAATACAGCTGTCCACTTATTGTTCAAAATTAAGAAAAGACAATCATATCGAGTGAAGGAACTTTTCTGTAAAACGTGACTCAGTCAGGTATATCTAATTGATATTATAGCGCGCAAATCAGCGAATAAATGCCATGACAATTCGCGTCAATTGAGTAGGTCCTAAGTAACAAAACAATATAGGAACATTATATACGTATGTATAATAGGTATTATACGTATATTTTTTTTCTGCGACGCAAAACCTCGTGATGAAAATATGCATGCCTAAGAGTCCTTTATCTCACTTCTTCAAGATACACAATATCCCAAACCAGAATTTTGCTGCTGTAATTAACTCAAGGCCTTTAATTATATTTAAAATATTGTATGGGGCTCTAAATCAAAATATCGAAACCAGACACTTAAACCACAAGCAAATCTCAATTTCACACGAATGAAAATCCGCTGTTGAATAAAACATCAGGCAATTTAAGCATTATGCAGTTTCATAAAATGTTTAATTACTGAGAAAAACATAAGAATACTTTTAGGCTTTAATGATTATATCACAATGCATTGTGCAACAGTTTGACTGAAGTTGAATGCACTTAACTTGTAACACACTGATTCACGCACTGCTGTTATCAATAACATCCTATTCACGATCCTTAAGAATGAAAGAAAAATTAACCCTGTTACTCCAGTCCTAGAACATACTATGATTAGTTTTCTTTTACAAATAAATTAATAACCGATAAGGGTAGCTACGACAGACAGAGAGATCCTATCCTACAATCCTATAATTGCGAAACTTTGTGAGAACTGCTGTACGGATTGGACGAGTTCACAGATAGTTTATAACCTGGATTTACACAGGATACTTTTTACCCCTGGGAAATCTTTTCACGCGGATGTCGCGTCGCGGCGATGATGTCGCGGGTAGTATCTAGTATTCTTCTAAGCTAATCATTTACCGGCTGGTGAAGAGTTAAATATATATATATTTTTTAATACTTCTTCTGATCCTGAATCTACTTTGTACCTATTGCGAATACGTACTTCGTTGTCACATAAAATTGCCGCCACGCGATTTCAAAAACAAGTTCTCATTTATCTCTCAATAAATCAAAAGATAGCACAATTTTCTTCTTAATTGTTGAAATCTCACCTGTACATTTTGTCCCGTTTACAGTAAACTCAACAGTAGTCATGACTTGCACTTATGGAAACCGTCGCAACAATATTCAATCGTTCGATGGAACATCTGTTTTATTTGAAGCACAGCATCTACGTCACAGCCGAAAGTCACGTATGCCATTGATTCTGTGAACCAAAAAAGTATTAAATGTAGGCACTAGTAGAACAAGGAGGGTAAACTATTTAAGTTGATTACTTTTAGAAGATACCTATCTAGACCAAAAACAATTAAAACTAACAACTAACCTACAAACAAGGAAGGAGGTGTTCAGTTCTACCCTACGCTTTTAACGTGCATGTGGACTTAAGACGCTTATTGAAAGGTTGCATGAACTTTATTTAGTTTCCATAATCCTACGCAACAAAGAGATGTCGGGATACAGTCTTTAGCAACTTATAAAACTCTTAATCTCAGCATCTACCCATATTTCCATACGGCTGGATATTTCAACACCTTACAACGCACGCATATCTATCAAGTAGAGATGGGTAGGTAGAGCTTACACATTACGTAGCTTACAGACGTAGCGGATAGTAGTTCCTTCCTTTGTATTGTATACATAATAATATGTATAGTATGTAGGTTCTTAGCCCAGGATAAGCTCCATCGTCGGGAAAAAGTGTCGTTATCTTAGATAAGATATACCGAACTAACTGATGTGCCCAAAACTAACAACAAACCCATAAAGTATTTTAGTACATACCTACTTATGCAGTAGCAATGCCCTTAACTAAACAAGTAACGCACATACATTTTTAGTTACATAAATCTAGAAAGTACTAAACAACTTTTATGCAATAAACTAATTAATAATAACAAAAAACTGTTAAGTAATACCTAGATAAATAATTTAAACAGTTGGAGATTTAGGTATATAAGAGAAGATATTGATATTGGAACTCACTAAATTCATAAAAATATACACAATGATGTTACAATTTTGCCAACAGTTGCTTGAACGCAATAAATAAGTAGTGCATCATCACTGTGTTATTTGCAAGAAGTTTAGGTATATGTCATAACCATAATTTACTGAAAACATCAGAGAAGCAATTTCCTACTCAGTACGTCTTAAAGAGGCTCGAGAAAGCCCTTAGAGGCGCTACTTGGCACCCATAAATTTTCATGCAATATATCTACCTAGAATCTAAGTAGACATGCAGTCGCAGCAGAATCGCTAACAAATTTATTTGTGGATCGTACAAACAATTGTTCCGTATGGGAATCGAACTAACGACCTCCCGACGCAATTGTAGCGGCATGGCGACCTAAACCACTGCGCCACGGAGTCCCCTTCCCCTTGGTAAGACCAGTAATCAGATGCTTGGGAGTCTGACAACCAGTCTTAATAAAGAGAATCGTGTTATAACCCAGGTTGGTACCTAACTAGGTTGTGGAGGTCCGATAGACCGTCGCTTAATGTAAAATACTGGTAAGTATACCTACAGCTTTATTCGGTAAAACTGGAAGCCGACCCTAGTCCCATAGTGAGAAGAAAGGCTAGGCTCTCTGGGACCATTATTACTTAATTACATGTTAATTTAAACGGCAACACATTTTTATACGCCGTCATTTAAGGCAAGTTCCAAAAAAATTATGCACACAGGTGTTTTGTTTTGTTGTTTGGCAGACTAACTTTTACATATGTTAATAACCATAAATACTTTCAGTAATTTATCCAGATATTGTTATGAGCAAGAAATATTTACGTCAAAATAATTTGCACCACGTAGGTACATCAATGCCAGCTGAAACAATAAATATGACTTGCACTTTTTAAGACCTATTCATATTATCAGAACTATATTACTGGAATTTATTTTATTAGATGAAAAAGAAAAAACAATGAACATAATAAATAAGTATTTGTATAATGTGCAGACTCGATACCAAATAGGGAATGTTCAATTATTGTATCAAGCACATTGTAAAACTTTTGGCGATTGAAAAGAGTGGCCGTGAATTTCTTGCTAGCTCTTCTCATCAGGCTCTATCCCCTTTCCGAGCTAGTGATAGATTCAGTAATTGAAACGACTATCATAAGTGTCAATATTTGACCTAAATGAATAAATGATTTGATTTTGATTTTGGAAAGAGACACTCACCTTAAAATTTTTCAGGACAATCTTGATCTTTGATGAAATGTTCTCCTTAGCATTCATATCTATAGGTCCCAGTGTTGTGTAGCTACGTCAGCGATGGCTTGTAGAAATATCAGATGCGTAGTACTCGTAAACGGCGATCCTGTACGAAAAGGTGTATTGATGTGAATAAGACAAGGGAAGTTTGTAAGGTTCTTACAAAGTGGGGCTCTTTGGTCTCTCCCTCCCCTAGAAAAAATACGTGAGCTATGTCTACTCGAAACAACACGATAGCCTATTTACATAGGTACCGGCTTGTTGTGATAATAATAAATAAATAATTTATCGAACTATCGACCGGTACCTTATTTTTTTACAACATCTAAGTAGGTACCTACTATATCTAGAAAAATGGGATATAAATAAGTATAATGTTAATGTAATGTAGTAAGTAGGTAGGTACCTATTATAATGTATACCTACTTGGTTGAGGCTCTTTCGGTACAGTAGTAAGAACTTAACCCACATCGTTAGTTTATAATATTCAGGTACAAAAAATAAGAACAAGCTTTATTTTAAAAATAAGTATTTTTATTTGTAATCAGGTTTATTCAAAACAATATTAATCATTGACATGCTATAGGTAGGGGTAATTAGCTTTTAAGTAACTACTTAGAAGATAAACTAAAGACAATTAAAGTCCAACAACATAACACTTTACCAATTATTTATAAATCAAATCAAACGATAACAAATCTTATTCTACAAATTAATAGAAACAATACGCACTGCTTCCGTTATATCATCTCACATTAAGGAAGTTTAGAAATGGCGCCAAAATGGCGCGCTTCAATTCGAAATATTATGTCCGCGCAGATACCTAAGTTATGTGAACTAGGAAGTTGACAAATTAATTTTACATTATTTACAATCATTACTTCGGTCATCGGTGGCATCATTATCTTGTGCTGATGCCGAAATGTTTGTTTGACAAATTCCATATTTCTATGAACTATTTAGTTCCGAAATTCATAAATATCCGTTCAATTGTTTTCGTTTTCATTTAAATCAAAATTAATCCGCCTGCTTGTTGGAAAATCAACGCCTTTTTTGCGATGCATTTTTGGCGTCCCGTCCTGGTTATCCTCTTCTGCGTTATGAGCTGGTCGAACGCAGGATTCAGATTCGGAATCCGGACTATCGGGAGTAAGGAACTCCATCTTTCTCACAAATGGTGTCGCTTTTATATCTGCCAAATAGATAAAACAAATAATTTTATAGGTAGATAATACACAAATCTACGCAATATTATATTAAAATATTTATTGGACAAATAACACAATGACGAAAAATAATAACTGTGCATAATTTTATTAATCAGTTGAAATAAAGATTACGTTGACATGCAGAATGCGTGTTCAAAAATATTACCTACTCCTCTAAATTATGTTTTATTATGCATTTTTTTATTATAATCAATTTTAATTTGTTTAAAAATTAATGAACAAGCGCCTTTATTAAAAATTTAATCGATTGTTCTCACCTTTACGAGTTACGCCCACTTTCTTGCCGTTGACATTATTTAGGAGCTCGACAGAAATGTAATAAATTACTTCTTCCATTTTGCTTTTGTTAACTTTTTAATTTTTTAAAGTTGGGAGCTAGGAAATTTTCAGAGAGCCTCTTACTGCACTAGTTGACTACCAAATTGCAACTGACTTAAAAAATAAATCACGGTTTATTTATACCGAAATCTAAGAGTAATTAGCTAATTCACTCTTTTTTTTTTGGGATATTAGTTAATTGATACAGATAATCTACAGTCATTAAGGAATATCCTAACACAGACGAATTACGTTGGTGGTAGGTTTAAATAACAAAGTATCTACTAATTTTAAATTATATTCTAATTACCAGTAATTAGGGGTAAGGTAAGTACCTACCTACTTATTAAACATGTTAGTAAACAACTAATTTAACTAGTCTTGGAAAAGATTTAGGTCTCAACATAATTATCATAATTCACCAAGTTACTTTTATGTTCAAAATTAGTGACGCCATTTTTGATCATGTACGAAATAAAACCAAATAAATATTACAAAATGCATTTATTAAGCCTAACAATATCAAGTGATATTTTGTCAATCACCAGCGAGAGCTTAAGGCACAATAGTGAATGTTCTTAGTCACTAAGAAATCCAGTCATAACGAAAAAAAACCAATGATCACAAGGATTTTTTTAATTTTGTGGCTACTTTTTCTATTAATAATAATACAGGATTCCTTGATATATCATTGGAACATCATATCATCACTCAAATTGCAACAAATTGAACTGGGTTTTTAAAGTGTATGTATATTGTGATATTGATTACAAACCATTCTTAAATTACACAATTAGTGAATATTTTGAATTTGTAAATGACAAAATATTAAACACAAAAATTACATTAAAAGTAGATACTTATACACTTACATTAAAATTACTTTGGTATTTTCACAGCTTTATTGAAAAGAATCAAAGCTTTCCATAACATTATGGAAGACAAACATTCTATAAAAATACTTATTTAATAGAAAAATAAACACATCTGATTCTTTTCAATTTTACCAAAGTAAAACAAAAATCATTCCTTTATTGAACTAAGTTAAAACTAAAGAAAGATGAATAAAATGATAAACATTTCATATTTCATATCAAAAATATTTTCTTAAATGCAATGAGGCACTTTTATTACTGGGAATACATATTTTGAATATCAAAGAACAATTATACTAAATAAGTAGATACATTTAATTGAAAATTACAATTAAAATAAATCGAAAGATTGCAACTTACAATCTAACAAAATGAGGCATTAACTAAAAAATAATTAGATTCCATAATTGTCTTCAAAATAACCTTGTGGAAAATTATAATATACTAAATTAAAATAGATATTTGATAGGGAAAGATGCAAAAAGTTAAGCTTTGTACAATTTCATTCGTTTGCAAATAAAAAAACTGAAAGACATTTGAGTTAAAACTAGTTAAAAAACATTTTTTGGATGAAATATTGACATCAGTTGATTCAATTCAGATTTTTTTTATAAAAACAGTTAAGCAGAAGAAAAATACCGTGATATAATCGTTTTCAACATGTGCATATCTTTATCAGTCTTATAACAATTATAGAATCTACAACTTTAGCCTAAACTAAGAAAAACAAACTAACATTATGATAGAAAATGTTACATTTGTAACTGGCCTTGAATGAACTTCAAACAAGACTGAATTTCATCACTGTCTGCAATCATCCCTTGCAATTTGTCTTGTACATCAGCCAACACATCTTTAGCCAAATTACCTTTCTTCAAAGCAGTCAGGCAGAAAGTTGTTAAGGCCTTAAAACATTGTTTTCGTTGTGCATTATGTGGTTGATTATCCCACACAGGAGTAGCCTTCACATAGTTCCAAGCTAGGAAAACATATTGGAGAACTGACTCCCAGTGCTGTGATTCAACCAGTAGCTTACCCTGTTCAATTACACACTTTTTAAATGCAGCTAAATGCGTAGAAACCCTTGAAAACGCGGAAGAATCAGTTTTAGATGTCAAACGAGATGTAGGCAAGCTTTTGAAAATGTTACTCTTCAAGTAACACAACCTCTCCTCAAGTGGAGTCAAGTCAGGCATCGGCATTTCATTCCTAAGCTCCTGTTCCACTTCAGGGTGCTTGTATGTAATTGATTTTATGATGTTGATGAGTTGTGTGGGGCTTAGACCTTTGAGAGCGGCATCAATAGGTCCTTTGAACTCTGAATTCAAAGTCCTTTCGATCTTTGATCTTTTGATGGGAGGAGTACTTTTTACAGGGCTTGTGATTTTGAATTTTTGTGGTGTAGTGATGTCGCCAAAGTCGATTTTTTCGGGAGTAAGTGGTATACGCTCTGTGTCGAGTAGAAGGCGCTTACGCGGCGTAGAACGGAGGGTGACTCCGAGTTTGAGAGGTGAGTTGTCTTTCGGCGGAGTGCGGACAGTAGAATGAAATGAAGAGTTCCTCTTCAGTTCGATGTCTGGTGACCATGTCACTGGCAGTCTTTTGCGGCCTAAAAATTAAATTTTCACTTGAAAGTAAAAGAACAAGGCAAAAAAGACGTTGGATGTCTGAGGGTCTTTGCATAAAGATATATACCAGTAAAACTAAAACTTTTGAAACCAAATCAGGTATTTTTTCATACACAAAATCCAAGAGATTTATTTAAAACACCCCAAAAGAGCCTTAAACCCAACTAAAGGGATTTTGAATAATTACATGTGATAAGTTGTTCACTGTAGTCCCTTATGGTATATTTAAGTACATTTTAATTGAGTTTGATTTGCTCAGATTACAATATCAGGAATTTAAATACCAATATATAAAATTATTTTATATGAAATGTTTAATTTAAAGTAGGATCAGTTCATTATAGGATATTCAAAGATGTCTGGTAATTTTACTCTCAATTTGCAACTGTGCAAAATCTCAAATAAAAATCTACATAATTTAAACATGTTATTCAATTTAGTGACTCTTAAGAGCCACTAACAAACTTGTTCTATAGAAAATAGAACTGGTATTTGTCATCTATAGGTCAAGAAACAAAACAGACTGGTTTATTTTCATGTCTAAATGCAATATTAAGCTTGTATTAGCATTCCTTCTATCTGACAACATGCTACAAATAATATAAATGCCAAAGTTTGCGAAGATTGATGTATCTATGCATGTTCTGAATAGATTTGTTGAAATATATCTCATTACTTATATTAACATGTAAGGTACTCTTACCCCCAGATTTTTTTCACACCAACACAGTTGCAGGGAAAAATTACAAGTATTAAATACTTGCAGGGCTATGTGTTAAAATTCTGCCAGCAATATTATGTTATGAACATTCACACATCTATCTTCAGAAGCTTTTAAGTTTTTAAGAGCAAATAGTAGGGCATTATACCTCTCTGCTGGATCAGCAGTTCGTCAGGAGACGGCGCAGGACTGAGGTAACCAGCAGGCAGTGCTGGAGACCTTTCTCTCAAGTTAGTGACGGGCTGCAGAGGGGTGACACGTAGACGATCGAGCCGCACCGGGATCTCAGCGAGTGCAGCGCGGGTACGCCGCCCCCCGTCTGGTGTCACCGCGCCCTCCATTGGCGCTAGAATGAATAATTTTAATAACTTTCTGACTATTTTATGAAGTCACAACAACGACTAAAGCTCTGTTATTACGTATTACTATTCGACCTTCAGCTGCATGACTAAAAATAATACCGATCAATCAAGTATTAGTAAACAATAAGCCGAGTTGTGTATCAGCTTTCATTGATCGTTATAACGTTCGTTACAACATAAGTACACAGTTTATCGTAAGTAAAAGCTCGTGAACGCAAAGCAGTTATGTAAATAGAGACGTTTGCATATGATTATTACTATTTTTCTCTAAAATTTGTAAAATAAGTTTCGCTAAAAAGCAAGCGTACCGAAGACACTATCGTTAGTGCTGTATATTAAAATTACACGACGAAATCAACAATTCTTTACATTACCTTATTCCCAATACGTTTTGTGATATTCGAGATAAAAGTTTCACGTGCAAAACACAAGATCAAAGCGAATAAACACAAAAAAATAATAACGAAATTGGCGCAAAAATTGACAACTGCATCTACAAGCACAACGGTTATTTTGGTTGGCGTTCCAGATCCCTCCATTAAATGTTTTCATGTCAGTTCAAATTAACATAAATAATTAAACATGAAATACCTACCAATTCCTATTTAAAGTGATATTAAAATAATATAAAAATAACATTTACTTATAAAAACAGCTTGTAAGCCTTGCATAATTGGTTATTAATTTTTTTTTACGTGAGGTGCACATATGTAGTTTAGTTCACTCTTCGTTGCTATATTATAGTTACATTATTATATCTGTGGAAAGACCAGTCAGGGTAATTAATTCCATTCATTCATCGTGTCGTGAATGCGATATTATTATTTTTTGTCAAAATCATGCACTGCAAAAAATTCGATAAAAGAAAGTTGATGTTATAATTTTAATTGACTGAAATTCTGTGTTTAGTACTTGCACTATAGAAAGTGTTTTACTGTGAACGTGTCTATTAATATTAAAAATAAACATTCCGTTAGTTTCAGGAAGAACTTGCGAAATGTAAAGTAGTTTTTGTTGTTGTCCTGTGACACAAGTTTCTGTTTTGATTAGAGGTGATATTTAGTGCTTGGTATTTGTAAATGTGATTAATTGTTGGTATTAGTGAAAGGGCAGTGGGAAGTAGGTCAAATAAGACAAAGTGGCGTAAAGTTAGTGTGCCGGTGCATCGTATGTTCTAGATCAAAGTACGAGAACGATGAGATCAGTGCAGGGTCATTAGTGATCATGGAGAGACTCTCGCATGACTTAAACCTGGCTCTAGAGGAGAGTAACTGCGGACGGCAGGAGAGGAGGAAGCTGGGGCTCCGCAGACGGACCAGGTCTGCTGGAAACCTGCGTTAGTGTTGCACTTACTATTAAAATTACCACAATTATTTAATTCATGCTAGTATTGACAAAATAGCCTTCAGTATGATATGATTTAGTGTTAAATGGTCTTTTTGGTTGTTGCTGGCATGTTGAGGACTGTCATTTAATGAATCATAAAAAAACCCTGCTTGTGTTTCCGTGACTAAGTTAATGATTTTCCATGCTTAGAAAAATATTACTTACCCTTCTTACATCCTAAAGCACAGGTATGATTCACTAAATCCATTGGACTATTAATACAAGGATGAGTGGGTAAATAAAGCAGCACAAAAATCTGCATTTTAAAATAGCCTCTTAATCATTGGAGATCGAAATAAAAACATAAATATTTAGGACTCATTGTTGTTTGCTATAAATGTTCTCCGAGCAATTAGTTTCTGATCCAATAGATTTATTTTAAAAATGTGTCAAACATTTGAATTCTTGCCAAGGTTTTGTGCAAAATCTAAAGTCTTCCAGAAATTAATTCACAAATTTACATACATTTATACCTATATGTACTTTGGTGCGACATAAATACTTTATTCAAGCATATCATTACTGACTTAATAATAAACTGTTTTGAAATTCAAAACTTCATTACCATTAATAAGTGTATTACATAGTACCTATTCTGAAATATGGACTGTGTAATTCAATGATAATTTCACTCTATTTTACTATATCAAGATGGGATTTTTATTACCCTAATGAAAAAAAGAAATATCATCACATAGGTGCATAGCAGGCAGATATGCAGATAAAATGAAAGACTGATGAGTTTTATGCCACTATACAAGTATACAGGTTCTTTTCAGACTGAAAACATAATATATTATATTAGAACAATGCAGGCTTCACTTATTTTTATTTGATTTGCTGGATTCTTATTAAAACTAAACTGAATAGGTGCGTACTGACTGATCAAGCATATCTAGGTCTCTTTTCTTTCTGATCGAAATGAGTGGGACCGAGATATTGCCTCGCAAGACTGCTTGGTCTGTCTGTACGCGACTACTGAAGTTTATTCATTTGTAATGTAACTATAGACATTCAATTATGTTGTTACATTACTACAGTCAATATTGTTTTCAGCAGTGAAAGTGCTAATATGATTAGTTAACTGCAAATGAGCCAACCATACAAATGATGTAAGAAACGCAACAGTTAGAAACTTGTAATATTTTTACTACAGGTTTATAAAAAATAAAACACTTTAAATTTTTATTATGTGTAATTAAAATTAACTTCAGTCAAATTTACAACTTCAGAGGCAGAGGGTAAAGTTTTATTTTCTTAACATGAGGAATGGTTTGGAAGTCCTAATGTACATCTCAATGTAGTATTATTACAATACATATTTGAAGGTTTTGTTACAAAAAACTTGCCAAAGTCATTAAAACACTATCTTGGCCTACAACATAGTGAGAAATAAAATAAAAAGAATTATAGAACTAGTCACATTTAAAAACTCCCCTAAGCTATGTCTCCTAAGCAAGCCTATGCCTATTAGTTTTTCACTTGCACGCTAAGTGAAAAATGAATTAAAAATCCATATAATATGGTCCTGAGATCCCTCAAATTTTCACAGCAGCTGCCGTCACAGTAAGCCTGGTCGAAGATGGCAGTTCCAGCAGTCCACCGCAAGCTCCGCTCATCACCCAGCCGTTATCTGACTCAGATGATCCACACCTCAATCTGCACAAGTCCAGTCTTAAATCCAGGCATTACTGTCAGATTGGCAACTTTGAATCGGACTCATTTAATGAAAACTTCTCACCGACACGACCGGCCAATGCTAGGAGGAAACGAAAGTATAAGAAAATGCCCGTGGAATATGCAGATGGGAAGAGATCGCCTCCTGTGGAGATCTTAAGTGTTACTACTGAGGTGAGTTTTTAAAGATTTTTCATATGTTTATGAGTTTTAGCATGATTTAAACTATTAGTTTTTTTAAGTTTATATGTTCGTTTGAGAGTTTAGAAGTTTGTCTTATTTTTTATTAATTTACGATGATTTCAAGTTACAAGTTTTTTCATTTGAATAAAAATAATTTAATCAAGAATAAGTATGGAAACATTTTAAAATTGGTCGTCTTATATAGTTAATGAAATCTCGCTGCTAAATTCCACTATTCATGTTTATAATGACTTGTAATTAATATGTAATAATGGATAGCAAGAAATCGCATCTCTCACGCTTTCCATATTACTGCAAGTTGTATTAATTAAATATTTAATTAAGTAATCAGCTGTAATTGTTATACGAACTATAAAAACTGACCAAGTGCAAGATGGAGTCGCGCACGAAGGCTACTATACCATTATTTATAAAAATGGCAAAAAAACATTGGGAACCTTCTTTAATATTTAGTTTATTCTGTTTTTTTTTGTATTTGTTATAGTGACAACATGAATACATTATCTGTGACAATTTCAACTATCTTACTATCATAGTTCATGAGATACAGCCTGATGACAGACATACAGACATCGAAGTCACAGTAATATTGTCCGGTTTTTACCCTATGGGTATGGAACCCTAAAAACTACGTAAAAACAAATAATATAACGTAACACGTGCAGATGTACTTATCTGTTTTTTATCTCTTACATAAGAAACACTGAACCTTAGCCTTGATAAAAAAGTATAGTGTTTTATGCCTATTTTTATAAACTTATGTATTTATTGCATTCGTACCTACTTATACAGACCAATTATTTATTTTTAATGTTTCTGTATCGTATTGGTTGTGTATGCAACTGACGTGCAGGGTTCGAATCCCCGGCTGGTGCTAACAGTTATTCCTGATATTTTTGTCAAGAAATTCTATTGTCACATTAGGGTTTGAGATTGAGGGAATGGAGAATTTATTCGTATTATATGCAGTATATACGCACATAACTTTTGGTGTGAGCATTAGATTACCAGTTGAAAATTCTCTAACATAAACATCCCAGACATTTTTACCTTATTCGTATTACACAAACTTTCTCTTTATTCAATGAAAATGTGAAACATATTTGTTGAAAAGTAAATGTATCGATACAGTACTGCCTACACCTAATAATACAACGTCACTAAAAATTTTGTCTTAAGTACATAAATAATAAACACACACGAACGAAAATTAGTTAGTTCATTGCAGACGCTTACCTATCTCCTCATTTGTATAATAATCCGCAATACAGTTTGCAGGTTAACCTTTCCGAAGGTCTGAAGGACATCGTCGATTAGGCCCGGGAATGTCCTTTTGCTAACCTTGTCTTTGTGTCCTTTTAACACGACTACTGTTTAACTTTGCGAAAAATAATGTCTATCCAGTTCATAGTTTTGTTAAACAATTCGATCGTGAAAAATACTTGTACTAATTAAAAATCGAAAAATAATATTTTTAATATTCTCAAATATGACTTGGGTGTATTCTTTAATTGTTCATATCCTGTAATCTTCTAAATAAAAATAAATAAATCGAACTAGGTATTTATTTATTCGTCTAGGTCAATTGCATTCACTTATGATTGTCAAAGTAAAGTATTCTGCCAGTTCGGCTAAATTAATTTGTAGTTTCGATTTCCTTAAAATTGATTTTATGCAGAAATCAAATTTAACCGTTTTATTTTCTCAAAAATCTTGCATTTACCTGAAAAATATTTCTGAGTTTTAAGTTTCTAGAGTATTTTAATAATGTTTGTGTATATTTTGTTTACAGCCGAACGCACTGCCCGCTACGATAATCATTCAGGGTCAAGTCTTGTCTCCGATGATCCACGTGAACAAGCACAAAACACATTTGAAACCTGAAGGGTGAGTTTACATTCTTATATTAAGGCATAGACTTTAATTTTCGATATTGAAAACTTTTGTGTGTCGTAATGTTTGTGGCGCTGTGGTTGAAATATTCGCCTCTTTAATATTTAGTGAAGGGCGCATAGGTTCGATTTCCTCGCAAATAGTGATCCTCAGATAGATATTTCCATTCTGATTATACTTAACGTCCAGTAAGACACAATTTAATTTTCCTTATTGCCTTTAAAAAAGTGTTATACTTTATTGTGAGTTCGCTTTCGAGATTTTGAGTTCTTGAACTGTAATGTTTGAAAGTTATCTACAGGAATGATTCCTTGTTAAAAACAATATTATCAGATACTAAGTGTGTTATTTTGGTCTTAATCTAGTTTTTTTATCAGCCGGCCTTCAATAAAGGTTTTAAATACAAAGTAGTTCATATACCTAACATAATATGTTTTTGTTTATGTCTCCATTTGAGAACTGTTGTATGAATATAGTTCCCAGTATTGTGTTCATTGTTATTGAGAATACTTTCGTTTCGTCGGAAACGCAGCGGCTGAATCATCGTGATATAATCGACGCTCTTTCACGGAATAACTTAAAATTGTAAGAAAGCAACAAAATCGAGAGTATTCGTCTGTTTAGAATTGAAATTAAACTTTTAAAAATACATTTTATTACTGGAAAAGTAAAAGCAAAACATAATATGTAAATTACAGACACACAGTAAAATAATCTACTAACCGAAACATGTAGTATTTCCTTGTTGAAATCGAACTCACGTCACTTAGCGATTTCGCAGCCACCTTATTAACTAGTAGGCACTGCGTCAACTTACTTAACACGCCTTTGAAGAAACACATGAATCTTGCTGGACGAGAGCAATCCGTAATAATAATCGTTCAAAAATACTTTCCCAACAAAAATGTGTACAATTGAATGCAACTACTAATATTACGTGTGCAAATAGTTGCTTTTTCAGAAACGCGTTCTGCGGCAAAAGGAAATGGTCACATCGGGACAAGGGGGATGGTTGTGAAATGAGGGAGCGTTCCTTCAGCGGGGGCTGCTCATCCAAATCAGCTTACTTCTCTAAAACAGACTTTAAGTCGAGAAAATATGACACGGACCTGCCTAAGAAAGAGCTTGTAATACAACCAGGGAAAATTGTACTTAAGTCGCAGAATGCTGAAGGAGCCAAACCAGCAACTATCACCAACACCCCTTCTTTACCAGGCAGTTCAAGCTTCAATTTCGTATACAAATCCTCAAAAAATGGCACTCCCACCCTCTCCAAAATGACCGGGTACAAAATAGCCACAGATCTCCCACCGTTTTTCAATCCTTCAGGGTCTGGCAAGAATTGCTTCGACAGTAAATACCATAGGAAGTTCAAGATGTTAAATAAGACCCATCCACAGAGTTCTTTAAGGAATCCGCTGCAGTTTGACGATTCTAACAGTGGAATGGACTGTGCTGGCAACGAATCTAGCTCGCTAAGCAGTAGCGATTCAGATGGAGTAGTCACGAATGATAGTGATCGTGAAGGAGATGACGAACTGACAGACTGGCCTGGTATCGAAGAACTCAAAGTGTTCAACAAGAGTCTCACCTTTAAAACTTCCAAAACTGTGAATAATAATTCTCCAAAGTCCACAAGTAATATGCCGCCTCCAAAACGCTTGAAAAAGGAGAAATCACTGGTCAAAAGTGGATGGGCAAGTTGCAAAAATAGATTCAAGAAGAAACGACCTAAAGTAGATTCGGGAAACGATGATGATGCTATGATGTCAGACTCGAAAACAGTAGTCGACGTCGAGGAAGAAATTATATGTAAGGAGAACAGAGATATACTCCAGCCCCATTCCTCCTTCAGCAGTTTCAGCGACATAAAAAACGCTGGTGTGTCCGGACAAAACGCTAACGAGTCGTTTTTTCAGTCATTTCAGGCGTTTCAGGAGAAATCGGCTCAACAGGATGAGTCGTTTAACCAGACGCCGCGAACAAATTTTTCGTTACAAAAAACATCGTCGAGTGATTTAAACTTGAGTGAAAAGTCGCCGCAGAGCGATCATTATTATAGCGAGCATTCGATGGGGAACGCGGTCGTTACCGAAGTGAGAGAGATAAGGGCTGGCTGTAGAAGAATAAGGAATGAAAGGCCGGGGTTTTTAATACTTAGTGCTGCAAACGAACAGCTGTCAAAATTTCTCCAGGACTCTTGCCAGACTGAATTAAAACTGCCAAGTTTCCACGACCCTGAGGAAAAGGAGAAGCTCGAGTCATTAGCGAAGTTGTATTCTCTAGAACTGCAAGTGGAAATGGGTCGACCTGTTTTGAGGAAAACCAGGTGATTATACCCATTTTATTTGCAATAGGTATGTGTATTTACCAATTAACTCGCTTTTTATTTATAATTGTATGTTATTAACCATTCATTGAATGTTTTTATAAGCAATTCATATCTATATTCATGAACTAGCACTCCATTACGTCTCTTTGCCAGATATTCTGTATAAGTCGTGTTCATCAGAAGTTTACGAGTAAACAAATGACAAACAGTTCAACCTTATGAATCAACTTTTTAATACGATTGACTGTTTTCTCCATATACCTGTTAAGGTTCTATTCTATTCTATCGTATGGTTAGTGGTCAACCTGGTGTCAAAGTTGTTCAAGCCGCCCGAAAGGCCTTTGACATGGCTTAACGACTGTTATCTTAATTGACAACAACCGGGACCAACTTTTTACGTGCCCTCCGAAGCACGGAGACGCTCAGTTCAAATACCACTATGCGGTCACCCATCTATGGAATGACCGCGCCAACGGTTGCTTAAGCCACAGATCGTTTACTGACCGGTGAGCACAACTGGCTATGAGCGCCTCCCTGTTGTTCTATCCTGTTAAGGTAGGACATAATATCATAATACATACAAATATTATTATGACGAAAGGGTTTTAATGATGTCTCATTCAATAAAGCACAACGAATGGCACGTAGGCGTAATGCGTAACAGTATAAAACGCATTACCTCGTCGCATCCATATAAGGTTAATACTAGAATTCCTTTCAAGAGGAAAATTTATGAATAATAAAATTATAATTAAAGATACCTTATTACATAAATATGGTTTTTTAACGAACTAATTGAGTATACTTTTGTAATTATTTGTTTAAGTGATCAAAATGTATACTAAAGCTTTGGATTTAATTACTATTTAGTCTCTAGTCATAGTCGACGATCGTTGTTGTTACCCAGGAGGATATTATAACTATAATTTCTTTCTTATTTAAAAGAAAATAAATTATTCACGTTTTAAAATATTTCTCACAAAGTAAAAGGTCACACGTGATGCTGTTTCTATGCCATTAAAATGATAAGATAGCACTGATATCAATGTAAACAAATCGTAATGTGCGTAATACACTTCAGTTATCAAATTAAAACTTATTGTAGTAATTATCTGAATGTAGGTTTGTTTATTCTTACACATTTTCTGATTTAATTAGTACATTCATGTTATAGTAATGCTAACATTCAGTCTGGGTAGGTAATTACTGAAAAAATATATAAAAAATGTCCATTTAATCAAAACTGTAAGCATAAATAAGTTAGAAGTAAAGCAAATCTTAATTTGAATTATTATTAACTGTTTTTCAAACCAAGTCGTTGTGGAGTGCTAGTAACAAAATGTTTCTTTATCTATTCATCTCACAATTACTATTCCTACAATAAATCTTTCCCAATCCCAGAATTAAACTTTACAAAATTAATCATTAATTATTTCTTAGAGAGTTCCAAGAAAATTTACTCCCCAAACAATAACAGCTAACCCAAAAAGAACTAAAACTATTTTAAAACAAAAATAACAATTCCTATTTTACATTTTCAGGAATACAATGCAAGCTATACGCGTAGAACATTCCTACCACAACTTTCCATCGGATCACAAACGGCGTTGCTATGGCGACGAAACAGATACCAGCCTTTCTCTAAGCGATCAGAACTCTGTGAACTCCATAAACGACCTTGAAGAGTCACAGGATGTACCGCAAAGACAATCTGACATGATCCCACATGATCTAGTGGAAACCTTCTCCCATGTGGTTGATAAGTCATTATTACATCCAGGGGAAATTGACTGAGGTCATTGAACTTTATTGTGAATGTGTGAGTGTATAAGTGTGCACACAAGCAATATAGGATTAAAGTGTTGAAGTGTGCAAACAGTGTTATTTAAGTGATGTGTTTCAGTCCAGAATGTTTTATTACTATTCCCTATAAGATGTCCTCTGAAAGTCGGTTTCAATATCATATCTCCAGACACAGGTTTGATAAACTTGCTTGGTTAATTAAAGCCTGTTATTTCGAAGAAACAAGGAAACTATAGCCCGACAAATTAGTTGAGAGCCTTGGCATGCGCGATTTATCTGCATTTTCATTTATATTTATGAGTATATTCAAAATAAGTTATTGTATCAAACAGCCACTACCAGCAGCATTCTGGATTTTGTATACCTCCGCCATCTTATATTCGAGGCTTTCTAAGCGGTTAAACTGTAGTTAGCACGATTATATCTGACAGTAGCTATCTACATATTTTGTTGAACAGGCTCTAATGTATTTTTGGAATAAAATATTAATATATTTAGCGTTTGTAGATATGATATTGTTGGCAGACAATCTTTTAAATACGTAAAATCCTACAGAAAAGCTGTTCGAGTAAGTTAATAAGATTTTTTTATATTATTACTTTTTTTGTAACATCAATATCGTGAAATAAGTGTGTGATTTGTATAAAGGCATTGAAATACTAGCGATTGTGGGTTAAACAAGCGCTAGTATGTAAGACGCATATTAGTATATAAGTTTAATGTAATTTCGTCCCACTAGTACTTCGTATGAATTTTCTAAAAACATGTTGAGCGTGTTTTGTTTGTCTTTTCTATTTTCCATTACGGCTGTTTGTTCGATTGTCATATTACTAGATTTGAGATATGTGGTTTGACGTCCACCTAAACGATAAATTATTCTGCGATTTATTTTGACGATGGAAAAATTAGTGCTCAGTCTATAAACTTTATAAATGCGATAGTAATAATAATATAATGTTGTCGTAAAAAAAAAATATCTTTGGTTTTGTAAAACAATACAACAAAAAGTTGAATGTCAATATCTGTACAGAGATTAAGCTAAATGCACCTGTTAATATACATTATTACGCTGAATGAATACAATCTCAATACAGTCTCGACATTAAATACCTACTATAAATATGTAATTAACTTCGCAATTATAAGGACGTTCTTTGGTCTCTGCCTTTGGAAACAGGGCCTAATTTGAGTTACTAGAAGCTCATAGCTCATATCATAAGCTGGTATAAATGATTAAAATTTTAAAGTATCTTAAATCTTAATCTCTGGACAGTTATGAAGATACTCCAATCCCCTCGACTGATACTTCTGCACCTAACTTTTATAATAAACGTCTCGCGTAGATAATAATTAAGTTACATATCTTCTTATTTGCTCATTCCTCTCTTTAATTTAGTTATTAATGGCTTTAATTACTTCGTGTTTTATTCTTAAAGGTGTTTATTTTATATTTAAGTATAAGTTTTAGTTTAGGGACCAACCCCCAATTGTTTGATTCGCGATTTCGCAAAAAGACGTCTAATTCCTTCACTGGTATTTCAGTTAATTTTTATGGCCACAACTTCTGAATAAGTACTGGATAGCTCATCAGGAAAAAAAATGTCTGATGTTTTATACATTCGTTGTCACTTTATCTATTGAATAAGTTCTCCGATATTTATGGCATAAGCTGGTCAGGAAGTAACTAACCGGCTAGAGGCGTGCCGCGAAACTGGTCAGAATTTATCTAACCGGTTAGAGGTGTACCACGATACTGGCCAGAATTCATCTAACCGCTTAGAGGCATGGAATTGCCTAGCTATGTATTTGATTCTAAAACGATAACAATACATATTATGTTATTGGAGTTACTAAATCCACAGAAAACTTGGTATGTATTGCCAGCCTAATAATAATTATTATCTAAATTTCGATTTAAATCCCGCTGGTCGGGGATCTAAGCTCTAGTGAGCTAATATTGGTATATTGTAATTGTAATGTCTCGCATTCAAATTATTCGGAAATATAAAGTTTGTAATAATGTAGGTAGTTTTAAAATGTTCTAAGATACGGTAACTTTGTCGCAATATGCAACAAAATGGCATAATTTTACAATATTCATTTGGCATAATTACAGTGCATTTTAAACAACGGTTTTTAAGCATCAAACCTCTTTGAACTTAACGACTCTTATATCTGTAAATGTAGTCAAAAGTGTACTGAAATATGTACATCTTTTTTACTTTTTTTTTGTAGTAAATATGGTTTAATTATATTAACTACAAATGTGCATACATAACAGTAATTATATAACATTGTCCTTTTGTAATTGCAGTAAGGGGTGTACTGAAATAAACCCTTTTACTTTTAACAACAAATGTGTATTGAATTTAGTAGGTATATGATTATTTGCAGCAAATAGTGACATACGATTTTGCATAACGATGTTGCCCGTGTAAAAAATACAACTGTCTTGATACTTGAAATATAATATAATTCAGAATGTATATGTAATGTTCCAATTACTGTAAATATTCACTAACAAACAACATGATTTTGATAAATGATAATCGTAATTTAAAACACAGTTTACCTAAATATAAAAAATAGATTTTAAGACTCCCCATCATTTCTATCTAAGAAACTGTAACTGTTTTGAAACAGTCCCTGTTCTAAAAATAATCCCAAATCTTATCAATACAACATATTTATTTTGATCCATTATTTTCGTATCCCTTTGTCATGTAGTAACTCAAAACTGTAGCGCAATTCTCTACCACTATTGATAATCGACAAAAGGCTGGTTGTCGAGAAATATTGTATGAAAATCTGATCAGCGCCTCTAGCGGGCGTCATAAGAATTATTTAAGGTGTACATTTTAAGTGTCAAACTTTCAGTATATAGTACGGACTGTAGAGAATCGCGCTGCTGTTTTGTTTCTAACCTACACAATCCTATATTGTTAAGAGATTTAGCCATGTTAATAAAATATTTGTAACTATATTTAAAATACGTAGAAAATAAGACATTTTCACATGTAAACTGTTTTAACATTTGTAAGCAATTTGTACACGATTTGAAAAGATTTAGATGTTTCTGTATGTATCCATTGAAATATCCAATTGGCGTTTGAGAAAATACGAATACGAAAAGTTAAATAAGGGCATTGAGATGTTTCCAGTAGTCAAAATGTATGAAACCCAGATTACTCTTCAATTATTTGTAACGAAACAAAATGGGTTGCCAAAGTGCATATTGAGGTAAATTGATGCCATAAGTCTTTTGTGTTTACACTTTATAGACGAAAGGATTGAATTAAAAGAAGTTATGAACAACGAAATGTACATGGAAACAATTGCGTAAATCAATAGAATGTGCACTTTGCAAGCCAAATGCAGACCCTACAAGCATCATGAAATTAGCAATTAGCTCCGAACCTGTATTGAAATATGTTTAATTTGCCACTTATTCAAATCTCATATAATATTCATAAAGGCGTTAACACGTTCGCTGCCCCCCGACGCGTATGTGCGTTTCGTAAGACGCATATACGCGTCGGGGGCAGCGAACGTGCAAAGCCAAAAGGAGGAAAAGGATTTCTATTAAAAGCAACAACAACAAAATTATTCAATTCTTTCGTCTATAAGGTTTTATCTATGTGTAAGGGTGTTTCGAACTCGTCTTAATAAAATCGAAGTTTCAAGACTATTTAGTTGTAATATATTATCGTGGAAGTAATTGTATCGTTTCTAACGTTATATAAAGTTATTTGTAGAATATGAATCAATGTTAATATTGGGGCGAATTATTGTATTATGGATTAATACAAGAATATACTTTTGAATTATATATTTGGTTTTATTGTAACACCTTTTTGAAAATACATGGAATTAGGATAAGTAAGTGCTTAAAGTTTCATAAGATTACTATCCTTTAGAGAGACCAAGAAGGCCCATTCGACTATGGTTGAAGAAGATACCATAATAAAAATACGTTATCATTATGAATAACTTTCAAGTTACTGTCTTAAACATACCATAGGATAGATAGAACACGTAAATATGATCATTAGGTGTTAAAAAACAGACTAAAATAATAATAACATGGAAATAATATTTATTGTGATAACACATACACATTGTACACGATACAATAAGAAGTGTTCAATAATTTACTACCGAAAGGAATTTTAAGTTGGTCTGATTCTCACCAAACACCTAGAAATAGTTACTAGGTACTACTCTTTACTACTGATGTAAATACACCAATTTCTATAAAATAAGTTGTAATTTTTCAGAAATATATTCATATAAGTGTCTCACACCAAACCCTTACTTTCCAAATCTCTTCAATATAATATCACCAATTCAGTCTTAGAGAGAGAAAAAAAAAACAAAACAGGATAAGAAATAAAAATAATTTTATTTTATAAAAACAAAGTGATGGAGAATTAACAATAAAATGAATAACAAATGAGCACCGTACACACGAATCGTTTTACGATAAAGCAAATATAAAAAAAACAATAAGTTAAACTTTCACAGGTACAAACCAATAGGAATAATGGTGAGAATTCACTTGACTATTTCACGCAATAATTACTCATATGTTATGAGGTACTACTACTGCAAGCTCAAATGGCCAAATGAAGGGTCACCATATTGTGATGACTGTATACCTTCCTAACGCTTCGCAGATAAACATTATACATACACAAAGTTTTATATTAAGAAATAAGGCATAATAGTACCAACATTTCTTCGGATTAGTTTTCAGACATAGATTTTTTTTTTTTTTATTTTGAAACTAAAAATTATGTTATGATCAATAATTATAAAGTCGGTATGCTATAAGCATTCAACAAAACAGGTGATTAAAAAAATTGCAATTACTTGAGACCCTGTACCTATCCGGAAGGTAAAAAAATCTTTGCATAATGTATCCCTGCGAAGCTTCTAACATTAAACCCTGATAATGCATTCACGTAACAACTCCATCTCACACTTAAATATCATATATTTCATAACTTATACAGCTATTCGATTATCGATACATTTCCATATTATGCTAAGGGTCATTTACCCAAAGACTTTCCTTTTCTATTTCTTGATAAAAGAAAGAGACGGCAAATCTTATTTGAGTGTTCTTTTGACCGTTATAATCTAATTTTTCATTCACTTTTTGTACTGTGATGCGAATTTAAGTCACTTGAAATTGACACTATCATATAGTGTTATATTATCACATATTTACAAATTAATATAACCGATTCGTAATAAAATGTCTTTTAAAAAATCCTCAATATTTTTGATTCAACAAAAACATTCACAATAAAATCTCACGTATTATTAAAATTACTTAAATAACAAAATTGCTCGATTGTAACAAATTAAAAAAATTAAAATATTTTTGTGCCGAATAATAAAAGTCTTATCACGTTTTGACAGATTCACGGGAATTATAATTTATTATGACCATGAGGAAAACTAACGCACTGTCACGGCAAACATCAAACTTACAAATGTTCCCAAATTCTTCACTAAACTGTCACATTTTTATTTTCATAACAACACTTTATGAGCTTGTAAACAAACAAATTTCTTCTCAAACAATGATATTTGGGAGACAATAGAGCTTAATTCCAACAGGTAATATATCATCCATCTTCTTCATATAACATACGCCCTTTTCAAAATTACACAAACATTTGCACAGCTTGCGTATACGCCCGTGCACGTGTACCTATAGTCATAATAAACAAAATCCCGTTGTTGCTTACATCTAGTCTTCAATGGTACAGATCAGGTCGTCGCCCTCGAGCTTCTGTCCGTTGGTGATGGACACGGAGGAGACGGTGCCCGCTTTAGGCGCCTGGACGATCATCTCCATCTTCATCGCTGATAGGACCGCGATGGGCTGGCCTTTCTCTACTTTGTCGCCTTCTTTCACTTTGATTGCTGGAAAGAGAAAACACTTTTTGTAATCGAGAACTTTACATGCGTAAAGATATATTTTAAGAATGAGAGCTTTTATTTTTAAAATTCTATAATCTTCGCCTTGATAAACGGGAATAAGCGAATTATTTGGACTAAGATGAGAATAGTAGAAATTAGTGGATTTTTTTTTAAATCAGTAAATTTTTCATTTAATTTTGACCAGTTTAAATGTTGCGAGAATGTAAGAAATATTTTTAAAGATAAGTGAATAAAAGGAATACTTACTAAGTACAGTTCCGGGCATGGGCGCTCCAACTTGGTTCTTGTCACCCTTCACAGCCTTAGGGTGGATTTTCATTTCCTAGAAAATAAATATTGAATAGCGAATGTAATAGAAAATCAGCAAAAGAGAAAGAGGTTTTATAACGCAATTATACGACATTATAATATCCGGTTGCAACTTTATTGTTTTTACAGCCTACAACCGTGTTTGTTAAAGCCTATGGTTAAATACTATTCTACTGCTCTGCAAAGCACGTAACAATATTTTTTTTAGTTGTATCATGAACATTATAATTATATTTTATTTGTATTACCTTGCTAGCGTTCTCATCGCGAATGAACACAGAGCGCAGCTGTCCGTTAAGTTCGAAGAACACCTCGCGTTCTCCCGCCGCGGTCATCTCCTCAGAGATGGCCAGGGTCTTGATGTCCAGCGTCTTTCCGCGCTCGATCTTTACTTCTATCGTGTCGCCAACCTGGAAATTACAATTAACATTAGCTACAGTTTCCAGAGACTATAGACAATATTTAAAATCAATGAACAAAATGTCCTTGAGAAAACAGCATCACCTTTTAAATTAAACTCGCACTTGGCGAATTCATATTTAATTATGCCACAAAATTGTTGTAATTTTATTCTCTATTTTTATGTCCGATTTGCTGATCATTTTGTTACGGACTACGGACTACTATTTTATTCTGTCATTGACTGGCTTTGTACAATGCTTTGATGTGTTTTACAATAATCATAACATTTGTTTGCATAAAATTATCTGACGATGGAAATATAGTTCCATTAAAAATATGGTATAAAATATCAGAAGCTAGAACCGCCGCCGCCGCGCCGTTATCTGCTTATGAAGTGATTCTCTTAAATATTACGTTTAAAAGTGAAGTACTTAATAGTATCTAATACTTACCGAGGGTCCGACTAAGAAGGTCTTGGTGTCGAGATGTTTGACAGGTCCGTACTTGTCGCGGATGCGGAAGAAGTCGTTTGCCACTTGTGGGTACATAGCTGCAGACATAACGTCTTGGTCTGATAGCTGTAACGAGAGAAAATAATAATTTAAACTTTAGTAAGTACTTTTAATTATACGTTATAAGTGTAGTTGAACTAAGAATGTAGCCCATTAAGCTATTAATGATAATGACATTAAGAATTTGTAGAATTGCAATAATAATGGCACCCAGTGCAATAATTGGAAAATAATAAAAAAAAAATTGGCGACATAAAATTCACAATAAACGGTTTTTTACTTTATGGTTCTTACATTAAATTATAACGAGTTAAGGTTTAGAATATATTAGTTAATCCCTCACTCTTCTCAAGGGAAATAAATGTTTTACTTACGCCAGGGTAGGTCTCAACCAGATCATTCTTTAGTTTGTCGAAGTCTAGTGGAGGCAGTTGCTTGCCGGGTCTGTCCTCGATTCTTGGCATGTCCTTCAGCACTTGAGATCTAGAAAAAACAAATATTGATATATAAGGCGCTTTGTTATTTAAAATGACATAATGCTTTTCCTGTAGTTGGGTAATGTTAATAGTTGTAAATATATGTACGATGGCTGAGATTAATTAATTTCATACTCAGGAGAACCTAATAAAATCCTTATACTTTATTTGATAGTACTTACCTACGTCATTGAGTAATTATAGTAACTCAATCGAAAGACAAAAAAAAAACTCTATCGTAAGTTGACGAAACAAATAATGTCAATTTACTTCTTCTGTCTAAAACAAGTTTATCGTTAAATGTAGCGTCAATCAAAAATCTATTCTATTTACCTGAGTGGTTCAGGGAAGCCTCCATAAGGTATTCCGATAGCTCCCTGCAGGTATTCCACCACAGACTTGGGGAAGGACAGGTCCTCAGCCCTCTCGCGGATGTCATCAGCCGTGAGCTTGTTCTGCACCATGAACTGCGCCAGGTCACCCACCACCTTCGAGGATGGAGTCACCTTGATGATGTCGCCCAGGAGTAAGTTGGCTTCCCTAGAAAATAAAGAAAGATATTTTAGTACGTTGAAGATGGTGTTCTAAAATTGTCAGAGATAAATGCAGTTCAACTATTAGATACATTGCATTATTATAATGATCATGAGAAAATCGACCGAAACGTCAAGGAAACCTTGCTTAGATATTGTTTTTAAAACCTAATTAGCTTTGTAAAGGCATATAGCAAATATATTAGCTGACCCGCGCAACTTCGCTTGCGTCACATTAGAGAATCATAATTTTCCCCGTTTTTGTAACATTTTTCACTGGTACTCTGCTCCTATTGGCCGTAGCGTGATGATATATAGCCTATAGTCTTCCTCGATAAATGGGCTATCTAACACTGAAAGAATTTTCCAAATCGGACCAGTAGTTCCCGAGATTAGCACGTTCAAACAAACAAACAAACAATCAAACAAAAAAACTCTTCAGCTTTATAATATTAGTATAGATACGCATTCGATTTTTTTTTATTTAATGAATTTGATTCAAAACATGATTATTTTTTCTCCAGATTTTTCTTTCAAATAACACTTTTTTATAACCTTATAAATTCCATATTTCTATCGACCTTTACAATTTACCTACAAACCTCCATTAGTTTTAATATCATAAGAAACATACTCCATTCGGCTAAAACAAAGGTAGCTACTACATTACTATACGGTTTCAAACAAAGCTATTTATAGGGACGCTGCCCCCGCCGCCGTGGCCGGCCCGTACCGTGCCGCAATACTAATATCGTGATATCTCCTAAACTATATGTCTAAATAACACACTGTAAACTGCAAAAATAATCTAAATTAAATGCTCGTGATGATGAACTTACTTATTTTGATAAGGATATATGTATTATTGGTTATATCACCAGTTAAACATCACCCAACGAATTAAATGTTTTTTTAATACAGAAAAGTAGTTTTTGTGACTTAAATAAAAAAGCTGGATATATGTCATCGCGGACTTTTTTGTAGAACTAATAAAGACCAATGTTTTTGCTATACATTGTTCTTACTTGTATCCAACGGTATAAGCGGCGCACGCACAAATGCAATCTTCAATTAGATTTTTTTTCTGACTTCTTGGACATAAATCGCTATAACTCAGCTAATATAGTTTCAATGTATTTCAATTATATATAAAAACCTGTCGGAGAAAATACTCTTTCTATTAGTGAAAACCGCATCAAAATCCGTTGCGTAGTTTTAAAGTTTTATGCATACGAAGGGACTACAGACAAAATGGGCGACTTTGTTTTATACTATGTAGTGATGAAAATTTTGTGATATCAATAATATTTAAAGGTTTACTGTCTATAAAACGAAAAAACTTAGAGTCACTGGTACCTAAAATTAAATAAAACACTTAACAGCAGTTTTGTGTGTTCTGGCACCTTATTTCATAAAGCCACGAGATAGAATAGTAATAAGGTAAGTTTCACAAAAAAAAATATCTTTTAAAGATCTGATGCATTATGACTGGATGTTTACCTGTAAGCCTTCTTAACCTCTTCAAACTGGCTGCCCAGTCCGAGCGAGAACGCCTGGAACTGTAGATTAGTGTACTGTCCTCCGGGGATCTCGTTGAGGTACACGTCCGCGTTGCCCGACTTCATGGTGGCCGTGGCTTCGAACGGACCGTACAGGGTACGTGCCTGCTCCCAGTAGGCCGAGTATTCTGATACTTTCTGGAGGGGAATGTCTGTGGAAAATAGAGGATTTTAGTGTGTTTAACGTATTTTTAACACTTGATAGACAAAATGTAGTTTTAAAATTAAATCCAAAAGTATCATTATCTTATGAAAATCTCCATTGTATTAAAGTTAATTCGGTTACTTAATAGTTATAAATTGATAAAATATTTCAGAGTCCTGCTAATTATGTTTGTGTTGTACGTAAACGTATTCGTTGCATGATGTTGAGTAACGTAGCAATGTAATTATTTATTTATTTATTTACTATGCATTGTATTGTAAAGTAGCAAAATAAGCTGTAAATTATAAAGTATAAATTTAATTTTCAAGCTCATTTAAGTATAATCATAATTCATGCGAGCTTTTGTTTAGCCACCTTAGCATCAAAGAACCTTAAACTTGCATACATTTTTCAATAAGATGTAACTAACAACAACTCATGTACTGTCTTCTACTATTTAAATCACTCCAAAAATTATATTATTAATTCGTACTCACTAGTATCCAACTTAGTTCCTTGCAGCGAAGCGACGAGCGCTCCCATGCTGGGCTGACTGGTGAGCCCCGACATGGAGTCGACGGCGACGTCCACGACGTCAGCCCCGGCCTCGGCGCACGCCAGCATGGCGGCCACGCCGGCGCCCGACGTGTCGTGCGTGTGCACGTGGATGGGCACGTCCGGGTGCTTGTCGCGGATCGCGCTGATTAACATCCTGACAAATTGTTAAAGGTAAGTAAGTGAATTAAAATGTGATCTTGATGCAGTTTAAGGGAAAATGTATTATTACATGAGGTAGATACTTAGATAGTACTAGAAAGTTGACTTTTTTATCTTGGTCAGTTTTGTATATCACCTTACTTTTGCTTAAATATTTATCTCTTTAAAATAAAATTTAAGATGGGACACAAAACTTGTATACGTAACTTTAATTAATTATTTAAAAAAATGTAATGACAGAATCATTCCCTTTTTTTTAAACAGCTATTTGTAGATCGCGCAAATATTTATTCCGTGTAGGAATCGAACCCACGACCTCTCGATGCACTGGTAGTGACTACCTTAACCACTGCGCCACGGAGGACGCCGTCATATTACTAATAAAATAAGTTTTATGGAAGTATAAAAATATCCAGCAAAGTCAAAGAGGACACCTTAATACGACTAAAGAATGGGTACCTGTGTGCCAAATAATATTTAATAACACAATTCGAAATAACTTACTTAGCAGCCTGAGGCTTCAACAATCCAGCCATATCTTTAATTCCGAGCACATGGGTACCAGCCTTCACCAGCTCATCAGCCAAGTTGGTGTAGTATTTGAGGTCGTACTTCTTCTTGTTAGGGTCTGACACATCGCCGGTGTAAGAGATAGCGGCTTCGACGACACCACCGGCCTTGCCAGCGGCTTCCATACCGAGGATCAAGTTGGGCAGGTAGTTCAGTGAGTCGAACACACGGAAGACGTCCATACCGGCTTGTACCTAAGATGAGAAAGAGTTACACATATTTTGAGATAAATATTATTAAATTTAAATTTTATGGCGTACACGAAGTGTGTTAACGCTCGTACATACGCTCTTTAACAACACTATAATCAATCTGTTTGTGTCTCTCATAATACGTCCCTTACTATCATATTGACATAAAGCCGGTACTGTGTTTTCTAGACATTATTCGTAACTCACAGATTTTTTTCCACGTATAAGTCCCGCATTTACCCAGGAAATAAAATGATTGACTGATAATCATTCATTTACATAAGTTAATATTCTTAATAATGCTCTCTCAAGAATACACGTACAAAATTTAGAAACTGCCTAAATTGGAAGTCAAATCCTAGACACTGATTGATAATCGCTTACATACCACCCGTCCTACAGAGATTATTTCATTAGGTACAGGTACAATAAACTCGTATACTCACAGCCATATCACAGAACTTGAAGACAACATTGTCAGGGTAGTTGGTGTATCCGACCGCGTTGGCGCCACGCAACAACATCTGGAACGGGATGTTGGGGATCATCGCACGCATGTCGCGGAGCCGCTCCCATGGGCACTCGTGCAAGAACCTACAATGAGTATAAATAAATAAGTATTTTGTGTTACGTATTACGGATACGTGGGTATACGTATTTGCGTATACGTCTAATGTGCGTATACGTGCGTTCTTTATACAAAATGTAAGTTTTTTATTACTTCTATAGTCTGATGTCATGCAATAATGTTGTTCTGTGATTCTTTTGTTTTTATGTCTAGAAAAAATAGTTGTAGATTTTAATATCTTTTCTTCATATATCAACATGATTAGTTTTTACCATTAATAAAAATATATTTTGAACACAAAAACATGTCAGTGATAGGACAAATACATGAAAATAACATGTATTTATCCTATCACTGACATGTTTCTCATCTTCAATTTATTAATTTACTTTTTATAAAAAGAAGAAATCCTTGCTCACCTCAAAGCAACATCAAAAGTAGCTCCTCCCCAGTTCTCCAGCGAATACAGGTTACTAAAGTTATGTGCCACATACGGGCTCACAGCCAGCAGATCATGGGTCCTAACCCTGGTAGCTAACAGGGACTGGTGAGCATCTCTGTAAGTAGTGTCCATGAGAAGTAGACCCTTGTTCTGACGGACTGCTTTAGCGAAAGCCTCAGGTCCTCCCTCGTTTAGAATCTGCTTGAAACCTCTTGGTGGTTGTACGGCTGTAAATTAATCCTTTGTTATAGATTCAGCGGTGAAATGGGGTTAAGCGAGTGATTGGAGTGATATATTGTGATTTTGGTTAAGTAAAAATTGATACCCAAATACGTTGTAAGTTTTTCACGCGAATTAATTTACTTAAATTTGTCTTTCGCGTTTAAGTGTTGGGTACAATAAAATTTGTAATTCCGTGTTTGTGATTGGCTTCTTAGTACCCACATACAACTAGAGCGGTAAGCTCGAAGCCCTAGCCTGTCTCCCCAGTCCCCGGGGGAACCCTTTTCCACTAGTAAGGAACTAATTAGTATCCTAAATTGAATTATTCTTAGTAAAATGGGCAACTGGTTTTGGGGGGTATGGGTTAAATCCAATGAAAAGTTTTGTTTTCGACTTTGTTGCGACATGTAATGCAACATGCAAAGGCAACAAATTTTAATTTGTTAGAATTTTATTCAACACATTGGTTTATGAATTAATTGTAAATCCAAAAGTTAAAATGTATGTGGAGATACTGATCTTTTAGTATTTTTGTTAAAAGCCTTTAGTTAGGGTCACTTTCAGAATTCAGTTAAGAATGTGTATTTTTTCAGTCTAAACTAATTTATTCTAAAAAAACTAGCACTCGTCTATCAAAAACTTAAAGCTAGACTTTACGACCGTTGCGTCATATTATTATTTCGTCGTCATCGTAATTTAAATTGAAATAAATAAATAAAATATTTTGTTACCAGAACAAATAAAAAGCGGACATAAATATAAAAATTATTAATCACATTTGTATATTAGAACAATTTGAAAAAAACCGCTACCGTTTCGGAAAAAAAAGCTTAAAAAAATCGATAAATAAATTTAAAAAATAACCTCACCTGTATTTTCCCCTGTTAGTTCTTGTCGTTTAATAGCCTCTGGGGAAAGGTCTGAAAAATATGTTAAGTGAATAATGAAAGTGCGGGAATGCATGACGTGCAAATTAAATAAAAAAAATGGCATGAATTCCAAAAAAAGAGAAAAAAAAACATCGATTGTACTACTCCTGTGAGTTTCAATACAGGATTTAACATAGAACGGTAATTTTTTTACCATAATTTTGAAGGTGAAGTATGAAATTTTAGTCATAATGTATATAAATTATTAACATAGAATTTATTTTGTTTCGATATCCCGTGCTCCAATGGCATGAGTCGTGTTCCCAATTATTATTTGGAAGGAAAAGCTTGGTAGTAATATTTCGAAACTTATATAACTTTTGTACGTTTTTTGGTACTTTTCAGTGCAATATAACCAGGATATTTCGAAAGCTAATAACTGAATAACATTTTGAATGGCTATAGTATCCCAAAGAGTACGAAAAAGCGGGTTATTAAAGTTAAATAAGCATCGAAATCACACACAATATTGTTCTAACATAAAATACTGCGTACACATAATAATATAGTTTAATTATCATAATAGTGTATTAGAGGCGAAAGCTGTACTAATAGATATATTGCAAATACATAAAATTGCAAAATAAAAATTAGAAGATCTTAAACATTTCAAAACCTACCATACCCATGTCGTTTGACTGTAAAAAATAAATTCGCCTTTTTATTTCATGTTTAAAACAACGCCTGTAAAATTTCATCCTCCATTGAGCTCCTAAAAAACTGGGATCCACAGATTATTTATGTGTTAAGTGTTGCCATATAGTGTTAATAATTGCCAGTTTTATTAATTGCAATTGATTGACGAACACAATCATGCAAGCTTTTTAAAGCACATCGATTGAGAAGTCCCATATTTTGTTACAGAATCACTCCTCTTATAAACATCAACATGAATTTTTCATCGTTACGAAATACGGAGGGTACCTAAAATGTAGCACAACCTATACACAGACTCCAATAAATTGTAATACAACTTACCCAGTGGTACAGGTGGGATATAAGGTTTGACGTCTGCAGGCGGTATTTTAGTGGCCAAAGGTGTTGCAGGGCCATTCACAATGACCTGTCCTAAGTAGTTGAGAATCTTTTGGGCACGGTTTTGGGAAGCCTTGAACATGAAAAGTTGTGGGTTCTCGTCGATGAAGTATGTGTCTACGGCACCTGTCCAAGTAAAATGCAGTCAATGATTAGTATTTTTTTGCATCCAATGTCCATCCAATGTCGTGCGGTGTATAAAACTGAAAGGTCGGTTGACCTTTGTTCAACCGTTGTTTAATTGATTTGGTAACACCCCAACATAGACACACACAAAGCAAAATTGGCTCCTCCACTTATGAGTTATGAAGTCAAAAATTGACATTTTAAACTTAAACTGCCCCGCAATGGCAATGCAATTATTATTGCAATAATTACGGGTTTTATTTACTACATTATCTTCTTGCTTTGATGAATATGAAAACGTATTAATTTAAACGAATTCTTACCATTAAGGAACTTCTGGTTCTCCAATACGTTGAGCAGGAATGGAATGTTAGTCTTCACACCACGGATACGGAATTCACGCAGCGCACGGTTCATTTTAGCGGCTGACGATGGCAGATCGTGTGCGTGCGAGATAACCTAAAAAATTGCAAGTTGACATAATAATTCTTATTATTATAAGTAGTCCTTGTTAAACTACCGAAAAAATTGTTTAAGCCACTTCAAAAGTTGATATAACTGAAATATTGTAGTAATAATAATCGAAAAGTATTTTGCATTTCTTCCATTCCACTTTTAGGGATTCAATATCTTCTAAGTAGTATTTGCGTTACTAATAAGGGGTCGTCCATCTAAAAACTACACGCAGTAAAGATTGCTTACTTAAACCAATCGTTTACCTTTGAGTGCAAGTGGTTATTATTAACCTTTTTAAACATAAAATATTTTCTCAAATTCTAAATAACGTCAGCTTTAGAACTTATTGTATTGTTAAATAAATACTTGCCTTAACGAGAAGCGAGTCGTAGTACGGAGAGATGACAGCGCCAGCATATGTGGAAGCAGAGTCGAGACGAATACCCATACCCTCACCAGATCTAAAAGAATATTATATGTTTTTAGAACACATACACGTGTTTTAGTTTTTTTTTTTGCATAATATATCACAAAATTTATTTTAACGCTAGTGAATAATGTTAAAATAATTCCTTGGTTTCCATTCCTTCTTTGGTTTCGAGATTTAAAAGTTCCTTCAAATATGAGGTGTTTACACCAGAAGCGCATTTTTCTATATTCAAAATCTCGATGATGGCACAGAATTGCCACTCAAGCCATTATTTACTAACTTTCAACTTCTACCCGATTAAGAAAGAAAAAAACAACACCTTCCAATAATTACAGTACCACACTACTATAAACTTAACAACCATGAATATAAAGTGTAAATTACCTGAACACCTCAATCCTGCCGGTACTCGGCTGGAAGTTATTAGCGGGGTCCTCAGTAGTAACTCGGCACTGTATCGCGTACCCTTGCGCGTTGATCTTGTCTTGCGTCAGTCCCATCTCCGGCAGCGTCATACCTTCAGCCACCCGGATCTGAGACTGTACTAGATCTATGCCTGTTACTTCCTCTGTGATTGTGTGTTCTACTTGTAACCTGGGAGAGGGATAAATAGTTTGAAAATGTTGTAATTTATATGCCTTTTTCGATTGCATTTAGATTTTTTGTAATTAAGAGCCATTTAAAGAGATATTGTGATTTAATTACTGGTGTAGGAATATAACAGCGACCGCTAATTTGTAAAAGAAACATATTGGTACATGTAGGTAATATGGTGACTTTTAGAGGACCATTTCGCATAAAATATTTTGATCTTTTTTTGTACAAACCACTTTGTAATGCGTGTCAGTTTACAGCGTAAATTCGCAAATACCCACAAATCCAAAATTTGTATATAATATGTTTTATTAAATCGTTATGATATAAAAAAAATAACGAAAAAGCAGTCTAATGAACCGCTTACACTACTCAGCACTTTTTTAATCCAGCTTGGATTGTTTATATCTACAATTGTACATACCTAGCATTAACTTCAATGAAGAAAAAGTTGCCTTTGTCATCGAGCAAGAACTCCACGGTACCAGCGTTCTCATAGCCCACGTGTTTCGCTAGATGTACCGCACAGTCCACCATCTTTTGTCTCGTCTGTAAACAATTAAGGAATGGATTAGGTTACAAACTTCATTCAATATTGGTGATTCCTATAAACTCAACAGGTTTTGTTAAAATTTTATTGTGTTGAAGACTGAGAAATCGAGTCAGAATATAAATATGTTTATGAAACAGCTACTCTATATGGTGGCTTACTGAGAACTACGTACCACCCGAAATGTGTTTTAGACCCATACTTTCTATTTCCACAAAGAAAAGCTGTACAAATAGAAATTATAATATATTTTAATATAAAAGATTTTTAGGTTTTTAGCTGAATAACGAGTTTTCACTGCATCGCCTCTAATGGTTTTTGTATGACTTTAAGATCAAATAGAAACCCTTACCTCGGGAGCCAAGTGTGGTGCAGGAGCAATCTCCACGACTTTCTGGTGCCGTCTCTGTACGGAACAGTCACGTTCGTACAAGTGTACTACATTACCGGCCTTGTCACCTGTAATTAGAAATATTTTAAGATATCAATACTTATTTAATTTGAAGCGTTATTCGTTTTTTTATAGCACTTAAGAAGGTCATGGAGTGCTCTAACGGACTGAGAAGATTTAAAATAAAAACAAAAGTTCAGAAGAACAGAATTATTTATCCTTTGATTGATACTTATTGTAAGTTCAATTTTAAAGTGATCAATAATTTAACAATGATTGGAACTAAATATTGGAAATTGGAATTAATTATTACTGTAGTATTATCACCTCAGATTAAGACCGTTTACTTTTTAAAAACTTCTGTAGGTGACTGTTTAGCCAAACTCTAGAAGAACGAATCTAGAAGAAATCTCTTTCAACTTCAATAATAGTACATTTAACTTACCCAACAGCTGCACTTCAATATGTCTCGGTCGTTCAATAAACCTCTCAATGAACATGGAGCCGTTGCCGAAAGCACCCAGCGCTTCAGACGAGGCGCGCTCGAACGATGACTCCACCTCACTCATCTCACGCACCACACGCATACCGCGACCGCCACCGCCGTACGCAGCCTAGACATAAAGAAATTATATATTGTTACAAAAGTAAATAGAAAAATAGAGAATGTAATGTATGGATGTGAGTGAGGCAAAGGGAGTTTGTAAGGATCGTACGTTATTTGTTACGTACGTTTGGCCTACCGCTATGGGAAAAAGGCGTTATATCATATATATGTGATAGAGAATGTCGTATGGTACCTATTAGTTGGAATAACCTTCTATAACCACAAGCGAAACATTGAACTAGACTTCAGGGACTTGGGGACAGTCTAGAAGATATGGTCTTTGTAAGTAGACTGTATGATATAAAATCCCGTAGAAAATTTATTGTGACTAGCTCATAACTTCGAAATGATCATTATTACATATTTTATATAAAAAAAAAAACATTTATTTTAAAATATAGTTTACCTTGAATATAACTGGAAGACCATGTTGTTTGCAGAATTCCATAGCCTCTTCTTTCGTCGTCACCGGTCCGTCAGTACCGGGGACGATTGGCACCTCTATAAGAAAATTACATTTCAGTATTTTATCATAAGTAAAGACGTTTTAAAACGTTCATAGATCCTTGCGCTCGTCGGTTGGTAAAGGATCAGGATGTTAAGGAGCTTTTGCGTGTACATTCCAGAGATGGGTGACCGTGTAAAACTATTTAAAAAGTCGAAACTTGAAGAACTTTGACACCAGGTTAACTATTAATCATACAGTAAATAAAAATATAAGAAAAGTTCTAAATGCCCTTTTTCTTTGTTTGAAAATAAGAGTAACTTACTAGCTTCAATA
This sequence comes from Anticarsia gemmatalis, assembly GCF_050436995.1. Lineage (NCBI taxonomy): Eukaryota > Metazoa > Arthropoda > Insecta > Lepidoptera > Erebidae > Anticarsia > Anticarsia gemmatalis. The sequence continues at coordinate 3,559,381 of NC_134756.1, read as the reverse complement.
GCAGCCTTCCTGGCGGCAACTTTGTCACCCATCTGTTGTACCACGAAGGGAGACGGACCGATGAATCTGAGACCCGCATTGATGATGGCTTGTGCGAAGTCTGACCTGAAAGAATAACAAAATATTAGTCACTAAATTCTTAAATAAAACTTTTTATTGAGACGAATCTAAGCAACAAAACGATATACTATGTGTCACTACGAAAATTATTTTGGAAGTTAATGATTATCGAAGTAGAAACATGTCTTCGCTGCGACTCTCCAATAACTGGTCTACGCATTTGGTAAATAGAATTTTGACGTTTGGCCATCCTAGAGCACAATAGTTTAAAGTTCTTCTTTATATTTCAGCTTTTGGCATTGGCACCGCATTCGTTCTTACCGTATCCCCCCGTGTTACTTATAGTTTAATTAGGTAGGTAATAGATAGATTTCTTACCTTTCAGACAATAGACCATAACCAGGATGCACGGCGTCGACGTCATTTTCTTTAGCTACTCTGATGATTTCTGGAATGCTGAGGTACGCTTCAACTGGAGGTAATCCTTTACCGACCATGTATGATTCATCAGCCTTTTGTCTGTAAACAAACATTGGTATGCATTTATAAACATAGGAAGAAAAATTAAGAACTCTATGACATTAATTTATATGGTGTTTATTTGATATCGTCGGCCAATAAGTACTACGATAGATATGAGATTTTCGCTCTAGTTTTAAATTGCAACCAGGAGTTTAGTAGGAGGTAATTGAAAAGACGTAATATAACTATCTGTATCGGAAAGGTATCTACGTTTAATGCTTCAACGCAGTGATTTCTAAGGAAAGTATACGTACAGATAATAATTTTCATTCAACACTCTTCTTTTTTTTCAATAACGAATGAATAAAATAAAAACCTTTCAAAGCAGGTCTTTGTACCCTCATCTGGCGAAGTTCTTAGAAACGCTCGAAGGAACACAATTCTTACGTAGACTATTTCATTATAAAACTAATACGCAATTTAGATGAACGATGTGCTCTGCTTTACTTAAGGTATTTTATCTCCAGGGCGTTATGCTATGTAATTATTAAGTAGTTTGTTGAAGAAACAAATAAAATATGAAGTCACACTACTTTTTGAAAAGGCTTCATTGTTACAAGAAAAATATTTTATTAACTAAGGCTCTGATCTGCAAATTAACATAAAACCACTTATTTTATGCAAAATCCGGTTCATAACCCTTTGGGGGTAATCCTTTTAGGAAAGCATTTTTAGGAGTAATGGTTCAATGACATCAGTCTTTCAGATGTTTTCTTTTTCTTTGCCTTGTCTCTATCACAAATTAAGTGTAGTCGGCACAGCATGTTTTCTTTCTCGTAAACATGCTGTCAAAAGATGTGGCTGACGTTATTATAACCGACTTTTCTCACTTCATTCCTCTTCGGGATTGATTTTCCATACACGTTTATTTTATAAGTCAACGAATAAATATTAGTAGTTCTACATAGTTTACCTGTGCATCTGCAATTTGTCCTGTTCGCTGTAAATGGCGACGGACCGGATGCCCAGCTCGGTACATGCTCGGAACACTCTGATCGCGATCTCTCCTCTGTTGGCCACCAGCACGCTCCTGATCGGCTTGTATTCCACCTTCGAGTCCTGGAACAAGATAGAATATGGTTTAGAGAAATAACATCACTTAGACGAAAGATTATTTTTGCTTTGACACGCTAAAATTTACCGTAGATAGAAAACTGAAATGATTGGTAGATAAATAAAATGAGTAGTGGAATTAAGATGGAAAAACGCAGTTTGTGTAAAACTAATAACTTAGAACTTCTACCACAGTGTAGGTACCTATATTGTTTTTACTTAAATCAAGAGGAGTAGGATAACGGTCGAAATGGAAATAAAAATATACCTATCGACAACTTTGAGGATGTTTTGGACAAATCCAAAATGATTTGCTAAATATTCTGCGGTCAACGACACACACCTACCTACATATAATATTATTATACTGTTTGATTTTCTTATTAGTAAGTTCTACAACTTTTTAAACATGGTAATTAGATTATATCGTTTCAATTAATGTCCTTAGCTATGTACACTCGACACCATTTAGCCTTTTCGTTAGCTTACCTATTAGTTGGTTTTCAGAATTTTAGTAAAGGTTATAGAATAATATCATTCAATTTAGTGTAGCTACTCGATACCCATACCGGACACAAATTTTGCACACGCAAACGTTGAATTTTTCTGTTACCTACACACTATGTATTAGTTATTAGTTTTTGAGGATAACATCAAAGTCCACGGACATTGTCCTTAACACACAAACAATGCTTATCATAAGGATTATTTGTGTTTATTTGATAACATATTTTCGTTTACAACTTCGGACTTACGAATAAATTGACACACCCTGAGATAAGTATAGTATATACTTATAGTATAGTATATACTTATCTGATTTGTCACGGTCAAAATAACAGGCAACAATTAATATTTCTATAGTCTATGTTGTGCTGGAACATAAGCTACAACCCTGCTAAGTTCTATCAAAATCCGTTCAGAAGTTTTAGCGTGATGTAGTAACAAACATATATCCAAACATCGAAACTTTACTATGTTCAACAGGCGTTTGTACGCGACTTTGCCCTCATTAAAAGATTTTCCGGAAATCAAAGGTAATAAATTAATCTGCCTATGAAAATCCGTTCAGTAGTTTTGGCGACATTGAGTGACAAACATCCAAACTTTCGCATTTATAATATTAGTACGGTAAAGTTTAGATATAATATAAGTAGGTACAGTAATAAACATAAATTCGCACATTGTTTATCGGTTATCAACATTTAGTGAACTATGAATCGTTGATATAGATAGGGTTGCCAGTAGCCGCTGGTAGCTAGATAAAGCCGGTCTTTGTTAAGCCAAATATTTGCAAGTTATGATAGTGCAGGCTTTTGACTTATTTGACAATGAATTATGAACATGTAGATAAATCGATGAGTTTACAAAAACTGGTCCTGCGGGCTTATCACGTATCTCAGTTGACAGCTAGTGTACGTCACATTGATGGTCATTATTCAGTACATTGCTGCTTTGACGTAACGTGCTAACCACAGTATTCTAAGGGAGAAAACAATGTACAGGGTAGTGTCTTTCAAATATTTGACAACTGAGATACGTGATAGCCCCCCTGGTCAGTAAATTGCATACGCAACATGTGAAAATTAAATAAGTGTTTCATTCAGAATTAACGATAATTCGTGTAGTAGTTTTATTTTTTTTACTGTCTCGGTGGCGTAGTGGGTAAGATGGCCACGCCACTACCATTGCGTTCGGTTGTCGTGGCTTCGATTCCCACACACAGATAATTGTTTACGGGTCTGTGTGTACTTGGTGTCCGTTGTTTGTAAAACGTCCCCGCTACACGAGCAATTCTCAGTGCGAGAGTTGTCTTTCTTTTTAAACTTGCCATACCACATTGCCATACATTTTGTTGTGTTTGTCAGCCCTAGGCCAACGCGACGATCAAACGCTCATCTATCGGTTATTGTACTTTGATAGAGATCGTATAATCAGCTCCTTGTTTTATCCGACGATACATTCATAATGAATTACTTAAGAGTCTGTAATGTAATTGAGCCAGTCTGTCGCCGCTAACTACAGCAAGAGTGTACCTTAATAAAAGGGCAACTCAAACGTACGGTCAAAACTAGAACCCATCATAAATAAATATAATATTACTAGCTGACCCGGCAAACGTTGTTTTGCCATAAAAATTAAAAAAAAGTGTCACTTAGGGGCATGAAAAATAGATGTTGGCCGATTCTCAGACCTACTCAATATGCTCACATAGTTTAATGAGAATCGGTCAAGCCGTTTCGGAGGAGTACGGTAACGAAAACTGTGACGCGAGAATTTTATAATTAGATATTAAAGGTCTGTTTATCTGTACATGATTAGATAAGTGCCAAATTCTGTCTGCCTCTCAAATTATTCAACAATACGCAGTTTTGTTGAAAAACTCGAGATTAAAAGTGTTAAATTCCAGATCAAACACAGACTAATTTTCTTTCCAAAAGACCCCTTTACAAAGGAATAATTTGGCAGTCAAAGTAAATTTATTTGACTCTGAGTAAACAACAAAAGGTAAACAATTCACAGAGTGAACTATTTTCGTTCACAAACACAGCGATAGCATCAAACAACAGGTTTGTTATGAAGATGCCAAATACGATAAGTGAAAAGATGAATCCTTGCGATATTGTTTATCTAATATAATGATGATTATACTATTACTATGATAAAACGTAATGATGACATTTGTTAAGGGAAAAAGGGTGTGTTCGTGGACCCGCCTTAAGTAGCAAAATTTTCTAAGGATATACCTAATGAATGTATGTATGTTTTGTTACTCTTTCAAACAAAAACTACTACTCATTGATTTTTTTGACATTTGGAATACAGTTTAGTAATAAGCTGGATTAACATTCATTTTCCTCCTATCCCGAGTGATTTTGGAAAATCTACGTTATTTAGATATAGTAGAAATGCATCACTCAGCTTGTGGCTATTTGACATAGACATTGTTAGCATGATTACTATCGCATATTAATATATATTACAACACTTTCAATTTACAACTCACCATAATTTATTTTGAATTAATAGTAACTCTGATTTAATTAATTCGAACAGTATGTTTACATATTCTCATCAGCGCTTATCACCGGCAAAATTTCATCAGTATCGGTCTAGCGGTTTTGTAGATTACTTCGTACACACAAACATAGTAATATTGGCACATCTTTTTACATCACTCCTGATAACTGTTATCGAGTTATTGTATTACGTACGTAACTGATACAATTGTGAAAATGTTTACATTTCAATACAAAAAAGTTATTTTAACTTAATCTTATTAAAAACACGGATTTTCTTGTTTTATATTTGAATCGTCATACGTACGTATAAGTCACAGAATACTGATAAATGAATTATGCAAGTTTGGTCAAATTTAACAAGAACTTATCCATCATAACAACAATGATACTTGTTCAAACCGTTTTTTACTTTGATTTAATAACTTAGTCCTGTTATTATTTAAAAACGAATTATGTGTTAATTAGTTTCGAACGGGGAAACGTTGCATAGATAAATGTCTAGAGACAGATCACGAGGAGGACTACAATATCATAGGTATATTTGAAATCAATACAAAAAATATTTTCAATGTTTTAGGAAAAGTGCAACTTGGTTGTTAGCACATAGTTCGTAGGAAGTTTATAATCTCGTTTAAAACTTATTTTGATACTATAAATGGCGTAGAATAATCTAAAAATACCGAAAACATTTAGCGCAAGAGTTTCAGTAGCAGCTAGTTATTAAAAACCATTAACCTAGATTCTTCTTCAGACTATACTAATTACAAACAGTAAACTAATAAAACAAATATTTCAAACACTTAAAATCAATGTTTTTCCTCAACGGCGCCTTGCCTTGATTGCCAGTTATTTCCCGTGTTTCATCATTACTTGGTATTGTCATAAATAGTGTCAAGTAGGTGTGATTTGTGAAATGCCCAACGATAAACAAACGGGGGCGTGTTCTGTTTACTAGGATATCGATATGATGTCAGAAGAACGAAGATTATAATATAATGTTCGTGAAAATTTAAACGATGGCTACATTGCGTTTATTTCGGGAATTAAAACAGCGCAAGTTGAGGTGATAAAGCGGTTGGATTTTGTATACTGAGGGACCACGATTGGATGTTTACCTATCGCACTACAAGTTGACATCGGAAATGAAGTTCATTTAATGAACCAACTCCTAACAACACAAACCTTTAAGCATCAGCTTGAAAAGAGTCAGGAAGAGCCAGTGTGTATTAGGTAGACTGTATTGAGTAGAGTGTGTACTGTGTGTAGCCCTCAGATGGCTCAGAGCTTGCAGTCTTTAAGATCACTTAGGTAAGCATACTTTTCTTATTCGAGCCGTACCTAATCACAGTACGAATCCAAGTTTTTGGGGCTTGACGCAGTTATTATGGCATAGTGAAAAAGCCAAAATCATGTGAGTCCATAGCCCACAATGGTATTATGCATTATAGTCTTATCTATACTAATCTATACTAATATTATAAAGCTGAAGAGTTTGTTTGTTTGTTTGTTTGTTTGAACGCGCTAATCTCAGGAACTACTGGTCCGATTTGAAAAATTCTTTCAGTGTTAGATAGTCCATTTATCGAGGAAGGTTATAGGCTATATATCATCACGCTGCGACCAATAGGAGCAGAGAAACAGTAAAAAATGTTACGAAAACGGGAAAAATTTTGACCCATTCTCTCTTATGTGACGCAAGCGAAGTTGCGCGGGTCAGCTAGTGTCCTAATATGTTTGCTTGCGGTTTATGTGAATAACACATGAATTTGTGTACAGTCCGAAGTCCGTAGGAAAATTGCACACAGTTTAACCGCACGAGGGTAATTTACTAACCACGCGACGCTCAAAAGTATGCTATGCAATGCCTAAACAAATAATTTATCAAACTCGACAATCCAAAAGGATTAACAGACTTTATTTATTACAACAAATAAGCTGAGTAATTGTACGATAAGATAATGTTGTGTACAATACAATAATTCTACACGTTCGAAAGACATATGCCGGTGGCTTGGTGACGTCACAATCTCTGTAACAGTAGAAAATCAAAGGAACAAGTGACGCGGGCGGGTAGAAGAGAGCAGATCTCGCCGGCAAACTTTTGAGAAACGAGTTGGTAAACAATTTATCGTACAAACGTACTCGTTGAAGGATAGTTAGATAGCACTCAGTCAAAGTTTGACAGCTTATCTTGAAAGATGATAGGATTAACAAATACTTGATCAGATAATGGTTTTATCAATGCACTACAATAAAATGTGGTCCGGCAATCTTTGAAGAAATATTGTTGTAGGATTTTTTATGTTACTGAGATGCTACTGGCGAAGACTGTGTTAATCTGTCCTTAGGACACTCTGCCCTAGGTATAACAGTAGAACGCTAAAGGTAAGTAAATAAACAACTATAACTTTATACGTTTAAACGCTATAGAATAGATAACCTACCGTTAAATGTACCTCAGAAACCGAGGGTTAAAAATGCTTGAACTACATTCATGTATTTGTCAAAAACGCGAAATTTTTTTCTAACATTTATGAGTCTGACTAGAACAGTCGGCCCTATATAAATCTGAGTATGCTAGATCTGTAATAGTTGGTTTACTCATTTGTTAATTAATGTTATCTTAGTAATAACAGTTTTTAACCGATTAGATCGACTACTACAAAGTTGACCAAGACCAATAAGTTAATAGTTTTCATAATTTTACGGTTGCTATTCGAAGCACGTGCGTAAAATCCATTTTACTATTCATGAGGAAATTATAGATTTTCTATTTCACGCATGTTTAAGCACACTTGTTATTTTCTAACATTTTTAGAAAAATAACAATGGTGATAAAATGTATTCATTTATACAGGATATTATGTAAGGCCGTCTTATTGATGGTATGTTGTCAAGCTATTGCAGGTTTGACCTACAGTGGTTATGAATTAATGTGATCAGAATTTTAAAATTATGGTAACTATGCGGCTCTGATCTCTAATCCAACTACCTGCACTACACATCAAATAATATAGTTTTGTCCCTGATTACATTTTGTATTTTAGACCTGTCAAAATAAAAATGTCTCTTAACATTTTTATTTTCTAAAAACGGGACTGTGTTAACTGTCTCTAAACTATTTTCCGAGATTAAAAGTAGGGAAAGTTGATCAGAGATGTGATAATACGTATAATACTAATTATAAGATTAAATGTATGAGTAACTCACCGAAGATGCAGGTCGTGTCCTCGCGTTGCTCCATGCTTGGAACTGGCTGGCACTCGCTCTGAGAGCGAAACGAGCCTTCAAGATCTGCATGTTTGCACTTAACTAACAAACTTATAACCGAATAAAATAAGTACAATCTTAAACTACTTTAATAACACAGCGGTTTATTTCATTGTTTAATTATTTTGTAAAAAATGACTAGATTTACTTCTCGTTTCGGTTGCACTGTCGGCGTTTCGGTTTATATCTGGAACAAAAAGAAAAATACATTGTAAAAACAGGTACCTACGTACAAATACTTGAAATAAGTAGTGTCGTGGGTGAAAAGTAACATAGTTTCCTTTTTAGACAGTTTTACTTTCGTGCACTTAATACATAAGTGGTCAGCAATGTTTAGAAATTGTTAAGACCCCCGACTGTGTCCTCAACACAAGCTAAAATAGCTTTTTGAACAAATTCACTCACGTCTGTTAGAGGAGCTCTTGTCACAATAAATGTAGTTTTTTTTATCACCAGTACTTATTAAAAGGTCTTTTTGTAGTTCAGTAGCGTTGATAATAATTGTATTCAGTCATGGATTTGTTACAGGGATTACTTTGGACTTAGGGATCTTTTGACATTGGGAAAGATCAATCTTGGCAGTTTAACTTTTCTGCCTCTTATGTACAATTGAGCATATGGAACTGCTGCAACCATTTGCTATCTTCAATAATCATCTACCGACCAGTAAGTGCAACTAGTCTATCAATACATGCATATTATTGATAAGTGACATATCGATATGTTATAGTGATAAATGATAGATGATAAACGTGTTTATTATTAGTCGCTATGAATAGTGCACTGCATAAATAGCAATGTCAATTTGTTCAACAAGAGTTAATTGGCTTAGAATACGCTGTAAATTACAGAGTGCACGCGTAACAATTTATAAACTAACATATAAAATATATAAATAGTTGTATAGAAAAATGCACTTAATATGCATAAACATCTTTGCCGTACGTTACCAGTATCCAGAAAAGTCTGACAAGCATTCATATCGAGGAGTATCGTAACCCAGTTGCCTGAGTTATAACCCAGGTAACTGGGCTGTGGAAGTCCGATAGGCAGTAGCTCCATGTAAGATACTGGTATCCATCATTATGGAATCATGAAGGTATGGTGGGATTGGAAGCTGACGGCAACAACGTTGGAAGAAAGGCAAGGTTGATAGATAAAGACAAATATATTTTGGGTCCATTTTGTTACCTAAATGTCTTCTCCCGCGCTTAAATTACCAGTGACGCTATGCAGGCCCAAAAAAATACACTCATAGTCGTAAATATTTTCCCCTATACGGTAAATTTAAGACTAATGTAATGCCTTTACACCTTTGAACAATAGCCATGTTTGTATTTACAGAGAATTGTTGTTGCAAACTTTGATTTCCTACTAAATCTGTGGTGGGAGTATATTATGCACTTTGATCTTATTATTCTCGTTATAACTGCCTCTATTAGGAACAAAAATGAAATCCTTTTTTTAAGAGAGTTTCGCTGTTAATTTCGGAAATATAAAGAGATTATACCGAAAAACACAACTGTTGCCGGCTTGCTGCTGACTAGATGTCTACCAAAAATAAAAAATAATCGCGTTTTTTACTACAAGACAATAAATAACGAAGACTAGTCAATGTATGAAGGATTTGGTAAATAAAAATATACAAAAAAGTGCATTTTATGCAGCTTCGGTATTTTTAATAAAAAATGGTCTTTCTATAGAAAAAAAAAAACATTTTAATCATTATAATGCTGATTATATAAGTAATTGACAAATAATTAAATAGTAATTAAGAAAAGAATAGGTCCCTTTCTAGTTAGGTATATCACATTAATCTTTAAGCACCTTGACCAAGTAAACGGATTATAGAAAATGCACAATCTAAGTTGTTAGCAATCCATTGGTGACACAAACGACCGAATCGACCTCATTGACATTGAGGAATCACCTTTGGATAACATTCTATTAAGTTTATTTTACTGTATAATAAACAAAGTTGATCTAAGTGGAGTGGACATTACTTCATCGCATGTTTTATTTGATTTTATTTTGTGATGTTTATCTTAAGTTTTAGATGATCTCTATCAAATCCTTTAAGTTTTTAAGATGTACATAATACAACAATAATGTTATATGCAGAAGTTTAACTAAGTGAATCTGGGCTAGTACTGCTAAAAAGATCCCAGAAGATTGGGAAAAATATTACCACTAAATGGGAAAAATATTGTGTTTTTTGGTTGCATTTAGGTCTCAGGCTATAATCCTATAGCTAATATCATGAGAAAAAGCATGTTTTCGTATATTTTAGTTCAGTACTGGAACAATATTAAACTTATTCCTGGGTCTGCTTCCATAATTATGATTTAAAGTAATTTGTACAAAAGGTGTCCCAAATTTAGTCAATCCCCAAAATTATCGAATCTTTAAAATGTTTCAAGGTATTGTTACCTCACATATTGTTTTAGTCTGAGGATATTATAAGGTCATTGAACCTTACATAACCTGCAATATAAGCGTGAATGAATGACTAAAAAACTTAGCATTATGAGCACGTAAACCTTCGTGGCAATAATTGAAAGCAAATTGGCTGGAATAAATGCTAAAATAGAATACTAATGGGTTCATTACAATGTTTCTGTGACCTGAAGACGTCATACGATGTAGGTCATATATGTAACCGATAGCAACTGATCATCATATAAGCATTCGTGATCTTTGCCCTTACATGATTAGAACATCTTGAATGATAACGTTTACTTCCTGGCTGCAGTACTTTATCTTTCTTTTGGTGTTTTCAAAATCAAGTTTTTCAGCCTCTTGGAGGTAAGGCCTAAGTACATATATTTCTGCAGTACAAAACGCCAGGGAGCTCTTAAAGCAGACTTTGGTGATGTCCAAAATAACGTAGAAACGAACCCCTGTACCTACCCCTCCTTCACAGTCAAGGGGCCAGTACCATCATAACGACTTAAATCGTGGTAGTAATACGAAGTAGAAAAAGATTATTTTAATATGTACATAAAAAAAAACCATCTAACTTGTTCGAAATTTTTGCGATCTGATCATTTTCATGTACAACCAAGCAAGCACCGAGATCAAAAATAAATCCTAATATGAGCTGTTGTTTTGTTTATCGTCGCAGTATAAGCCGGCCAGTCTAAGCAAATTAGGTGCGCTATAACAAGACACTATGAAAAAACAGCACACATATAATGGAAGTAGCAAATGGCCTTCAAAAACAACGATTTGTTCAAGCAAATCTGATCTTTAAGACGACCAACGTATCACCATAATGCCATAATAGCAAGATTAGCAAAAAATCTATAGTTTTTATGTAAAATAAAAGGATATTATTTTGGTTCTAAAACGTTTTGTTTGGATGTTTTGCTCGAATAGTTAGAAAAACACGAATACTTGCAGAGCGGACGAAAAATAAAATATGAAACAGAATCCAATAGAAGCTGTCATTTTTGTTTTTTTAAGTTTTAATTAATATTTTAGCAGTATAATATTCATCAGCCTATTTTTTCTTCCAACTATGTTGGAGTCGGCTTCCAGCCTCAGCGGGTGCCGCTGAATACCATTATTTTACATGGAGCGCCTGCCTATCGGACCTCCACACCCCAGTTACCTGGGTTATAATACGCTAGCCCTTGTTTGACGGGTTGTTAGACTTTCAAGCTTCTGACTGCTGGTCAGAACTGTGGTAACGACTGTCAAAAATCTTTGAAAATACCCACAATTTTGCCTACCGAAACACGCAGTTTAGTAGTATAATAGTTCGATGATAAAATGTTTTTTGTTTGTAGCTGTACAAACACGTTCTCTACATACATATAAGTCCCATCACGATTTGAATCACGCTTCACTCTAATGTTTTTGTATGAGCGCATAATTATGTTAATAAATACAGAGCACAAGAGAACTGAGAAAACTAACTAGTAACTACTATTGTTATTATTATGTAGATTTAACTTGCCATCTCAAGTTGAAGAATGAATTACCTAAGCAACGTGTATGTTTGTTTATTTATTGTCATAAAACAGTTTGAACAACTTATAGCGGTCTAAATTTTAAGATGAGAAAGAGATAGCTATATAGCCTTTATCCCTTTCTGAAGATGGAACTTGAATAATTTTTGGGCCATAAGTGTTCTCTGGTGGAGTTCTTCTGGGATAATGGCGAAGATGTAGAAAGACTATAGTCTTGTTATAATTTTTTTGATGGCCACGAAAGTAATAACGAATTTTTTTTTTCATACAGTCATAAAAAAGCACCTGCCTACATTCATTAGCATCACTTACGCAATGATAATTAAATTATCTTTTTTATCTTATATTATTTTCATAGTTCTTGCCGAATCATCATGAATTTGCAGTAGTCCATGTGTTAACAAAAAAAGATACCGTTTGTATCTTTTTAAATATGCAATGATAATTTAATTATTATCTACTATTATCTTCATTAATCTTAATTTTTTACTATCTACTAATCGATTGTTTGTTTGTAGAGATTATTATTGGGGGTAATCTTCGTAATTACAAATTCAAAAAATGGTTTACAAGAAAAAGAGAACAATTTTAATGCCTGTGTAAGGCAGGAAGACTTTTTCTATCATGGCTATTATTAACGGTTACCTACGGGAAAAAGCTGAAAGATCATAAACTCTTTTTCCAAAAGCTCATAAATATAAAGCCGCAGTTTGTGGCTACGAGAATTGTGTGAAACAACAATTGTGAGAAATGTGGCTATGAAAATGCGAGAATGGTTATTTACTCAAATCTATGAAATCGTAGATCAATCAGTATGTACCTACCACTAGTCATTTTAATATAAATCACGCAACACCTCGTTCCATTTATAGAGCTGTCCACAGCTGCGATAATAGGATAAGTGCATCAATCAGCGCAAGAAAACAATACAGCGGTCCTATGATCTGCCTGCATGTACTGCCGGATGCATGTAATGTATGGTACATCGATTCGAGTGAAGATTACAAATGGGTTTGTTCCGCATCATTTAGAAAAGCTTACTGACTGACGTTTGACGTCTATTGCTCTGTTATGGTTGATTAAAATTTTGACAATATGTTGTTATGTTGTGTTTGTTGTATTTTTTTGGGTTTCAGTTTTGTGTCAGGCCATTGTTATCCGTCATAATATTATGTGTTATTGGCACTTTCTGTCGGCGCTATACAAATTAACAATTTCTTAGTCTTCCAAAAGATACCTAGTTCAGTAAAATAACACATTGCTTTATTTTTATTATCGTACATAATTATGATAAATTATCATCAATAATGTAATTATCTGGTATATCAAATATCAGTTAACACCTGTTATTCCGCGACAAGCTATGAGAATTCGTATTCGTTTCTAGTGGGCAAATAGAGTTAGTGCCGAGTATTTTAATCAGCTAGATGCATTCATAAAGTAAATTGTGCATATTGACACAATTGCAAAACGATATGGATCATGATCAATAATTATAACGGCTGAAAACTTGTATAATTAGTCGGCAAAAAAGTAAACAACCAATTTTCTGTTTTCTGATAAAAACATATGTGTATATTTCATACCTAGGTATATATCCGTTTTAATTTAATTGGGAAACAAAGGAAATTAATAAAAACATCGACATAAGTAAATAAGTACACTGTGTGTGTTGAAACATTCATACTAAAGGAAATTTATATGTTTTTTGTTAAGAATGTATTATATTATAAGAATGTAATTTTTGTGTAACACGTGTACCGCAGACGGCGTTTGCGCAAATGTTTACTAAATTATACAGATGTGAGTCTAATTTGTTTCGTAAAATATCCTACAAGTGACAAATGCAGAAAGTTAAACTACAAGACAGCTACAGACTAGATTTGGTAAAATTTGATACAGAAAGCTTATAAGTACCCGGATGCCTTACTACAATCAACAAAAAACTAATATTTGTCGAAATTTCGTTTGTTTCTTATGACAATTCGATCTGTTATAAAATGTTGAACTATATTACAACCCTCTTATTCATAAACCCACTATAAACCTATTTTAGTCAAAAAAACTACTAAAATATGTTTTCTCTTTTTCATTTCGCTAAGGAGTGAAAGAAACAAAACTCTTTATAAGCCCTTCATAACTTCAGAATAAGAGGGTAACAATTATATAGGGCAAGCTTACCAGATATTGCCGTCAGTATGTGACGAAGTTTTGTTTCCACGGACCATAGTTGGCCCTCCGGATTAACTTTTTATGCAATTAACGTCACGGGCAAAAATTGTTGTAATATTAAAAACAAAAACTACGTTAGTCTAGAATATACCGTTTTTTCTATTTCAAAAATCAATAAATACTTAATGAATATCAAGTATCACTTGTAAATTTAATTAAAAATGAAATGTAATAGAAAACAAACAGTTTCATATCACTCCGCCATTGATAAGCACAGGTACAATACATTCCACGCTTATCTGGATGTCAATAAACCTATATACTGGCTAACAAATCACATTGCGGTATACAGTGTGTTGTTTTAAATTGTACAGCATGAGGTTTTATAGAACTATTGCAAAAACCACTTGGACGAAGTTAAAGTGGTCACATTTTGATGGACTGGAATGTATTTTGCTAATATCAGAAATAGTTTTCAAAATTATGTTAAAATGGCCAGCTTCTTGTGTTGCGGCTTTTGAGACTATAGTCGTAACTGATGTTTTCTAGTAAAAACATTTTACTTGCTTTCAAAGACAATTTTCTTTACGGCTCAATAAAGCGTATTCTTGAATCTTAGATTTCCGATTTAGATTAGAAGCAGCAATCCTAATTTTCAGCCTTAGATGAATTAGCTTTGGCATTGGTACTAAAGCATAAGTTTAGCAAGAAACATAAAAGATTTTACACTACTCTCCTAACTGTTCCAGTTAAAAGAATCACTGTACACAAACTGCTTGATACAGATAGCATTGTACAGGCTTCCTACGATTGTTTCATTGGTTTCAGGCAATGAAATGAAACCATTCAGTTTTGTGATTAATTTGTATACTGCCATGTCACTCATCTTGTGTAGGTCTTCTTATCATTATTTTTTTATAATTGGGCAAGAATGTGCTCCGATAGTGATGTCCACAATGGGTATAAAGTCCACAGTTAAAATAATTGTATTATAAACTAGCTGACCCGCGCAACTTCGCTTGCGTCACAAGAGAGAATGGGTCATAATTTTCCCCGTTTTTGTAACGTGACGATTTATAGCCTATAATAGCCTTCCTCGATAAATAGACTATCTAACATTGAAAGAATTTTTCAAATCGGATCAGAAGTTCCTGATATTAGCGCGTTCAAACAAACAAACTCTTCAGCTTTTTAATATTAGTATAGATAACACTAGCGGCAGTTTAACAAAATGAAAAGTAATATTCAGTACTCAATTTTCCAAACTCTTTGAGGCATAATTTGACTCGACACATAATAATTATAACTGAATGATGACTGACTAATTGTAAAATATAGAAATGAAATTATGTTCCCCTGAAGAAGATGACACGAAAAAAGCCGGCACCAAGCTTTCAATGCTACTAGGTAAAATATAAAGATAACCATAGGTAAAGATGATGGTTTATGAAACCGCTTTTCCGGAATTTCTATTGTGTGCTAGGTACGTTAACGACTCATAGTGTTAACTCAGTTATTTGCCGGTTGCGAGTGAGCCTATTCGCACTCCAGCGGACACTAGTGTCAATGACCTTTTAAATGGACCAACAAAATCTTTGCACTAAAGTTAACAGATGAAACCTATTTATACAAGTAGATAAAGTTTTATTCACGTAATACGAATATATACGAATATAGTTTTTGTTTTAATTTAAAATGTTCACAAGAAAATTATTTTCTCTCTTTCTCTCTGACTCATGCTGGGAGGGGAACTTATTACCCACCCAAAAGTGAGACAAGAACTCAATTTAATTTACCTTTATTTTTAACCCCCGACGCAAAAAGAGGGGTGTAAGTAAGTATAAGTTTGGCATGTCTGTCTGTGGCATTATAACTCCCGAAGAGATGCAGTGATTTCAATTTAGTTTTTTTTTGTATTAAAGGTGACTTAAGTATATTTATTATTCACAAAATAAATACTTAATCATGAAATACCACATTTTATCAAATGAGATCTCCAGTATTATTTGCGAAAGTCCCTCGACTAGGCTTTTTTGCACTCGTAAATGACTGATGTAATTTAAACGCCATTTTCTCCAAGATTTAAAAAGATAAATAAATGGTTATTTAAATAAACAAACGACATTGCGATAAAACGTAACAATATTTGATCGCAGATCGTAGGTACAGAGTACAGAAAAATATTTGCATGACCGATTACGTATCGCGTTCGAGTTTACATGCGCAACCTCTTTGGACGATCAATAGTTGCTGAAATTGTACTAAATCTTTACAATACTGGTCTAGACGTGAAGCCGTAGACTCAAGGACTTTTGGACTAATAACTCAAATTATTAGATTTAATAAACATAGTTTACTAATACGACTATGTCTAATTAAGAAGTTTTAGTTTCTAGTAGGTACGATGACCTACTTTGAATTCTTAGTTTAAGCTGATAGTCACTTTAGTTCTATAAAAACGAAATATTTCTTTTATCCAAACTTTTCCTTAATGTGATTGTTAAAATCTTTCAGTTTTCTCCGCACACCTTATAGGTAAGTACTAAATATTTTTGACAGCTAATTTGGCGGCAAATATCTATTTCTTTAAATTAAAAAAACAAAAGTTGATGTTATTTACTTTTTTTTTCTCATAAACGGTAACGTTGCAACAACAACAGTTGGTTTCAGCCTGTAAAAAACAACGGGTTACTTTGGCTCTAGTTTGAAGATGTTATTAGAATAAAATCTTTATTTGAATGTGTGGTTGTTTGGCAACAGTCAGTGCCAACGGCGGCCGTTGAACCCGTACCTGTTTGTTGACATTATGCAAAATGATCAAAGAACGAGTTTTATGATTTTACATAATATTTTTAGTTTTTTATTTCGTCTGTTTTGATGAGCTCGGAGATAATCACCGAGGCGACCAAATAAAAACAAACCCTGTCGTCTGCTGTTTTTATCAGTATTTTGCAAAAGACCTAGGTAAAAATAAAAATAAACCTGAAACTGGAAATACAAAAAATAATAATAGATTTCGACGGAGGCGAGAGAATCTTTCATTACTAAATTGTTTTGATAAGCATCTAACAAATTACTAGGATCTAATGTTCATTTCAGTAATTTTATTCCCGTTATGAGCGAAATTTATAATCCGACAAAAAAATAATGTAAATATATTATTTAATTAAATACCAGTCCAGTTACTTTCAGCTATAAAAAACAAGTTTTAATTTCCCAAAAAACCGGTAACTGCATAAGATACCGGTTACTTACGGACTTTAACCTCTTTGAACATCGCCACGAGGACACGCACATTATCAAATAAAGATAACATACGTAATCTGTTTGTTTATCACAAATATTGTTTATAAAGGCTCAAGGGACGAATATGACCTTTTGATTGTCAGTTAAAAAACAGGAAGTTATGAAGATGTAAGACAAAAAAAAACTGGCTGAAACAATTTAAAATATGAACAAACGCTTCTTTTTCAGAACCATAGGAGAAAACTGTTTTTTTTAACGCGTAGAGGTTCTACACTCTGATAAGCATCACGAAATGCCTTTATGAGTCAAAGGTTCATTCAAAACTGGTCACTTAAAATTGCATTACTCGATTACGAAAATTAACCTTTACAAATGAATCGAAGTGTGTAATGTAGGACAGTTTTCCATTAACTAAATAATATGCACTTGAATACACACGATGATATGTATAATTAGAGGAGCAATTACTACGACCCGTTCTCATGTATAAGATAACTTTGAATGATACTAATGGACGAAGGTCATAAGAAACATATGTAACAATTTGTTTTATTTTCACAAAGTCTAATAAAACAGGTCATAAAAATAAAATGAAGGAAGGAATAAAAAAGTAGTAAAAAAACAAATTACCTTTAGAGAAACGCAACCGAAATATAAACAAATGTGTGGAAGACTGATACGTCCGCACGATCCGGAGGCCGGCACGCAACTAAAGATTTGTGTGGTTTTGTGAAACTATACCGACAGGTCACACCGACCTCTAATGAGGCTTATCAGTTAGGTTCAATGGCAATAAGCTGCTGGCTTTTATCTGTTACGTAATTGGACACTTAGAGCGTGATCACGTCAAACTTAGACGTGCTACTGAAAACTGCTGAAACTAACTTTCTAATCGGTTGACATATTTGGTGGTGTTGGGTGGAAATGGAAGTTATGTTTGCTAAGATTTATTATTATCTATCTCTATTAAGGGATGCTATTTCTAGTTCTTTATACAACATCGTCAACGCAACTTTGCTAGCCGACATACAGAACTAAGGTACTTACAGAAGGAAACGTCAGCTACCGTTTTTTCACTTATAAAGGTGTAAGTTACCAACACAATGTTAGTCATAGCTGGCTAATAATTACATTGACTTACTAGAGGACTAGACGAACTACTATAGAATTAGATTAATCGTTGTATTTACCATAAATCATTATTACGTGAGCCGATTACAGGATCACCTACACATGTCTGCTGCATAAATGAGTATAAAAGCTACTACGGTGCCAATATTGTCACTTGATTATCAAAATAGGATGCATTTAATTCTAATTTCAGAGCATTTTCATTGAAGAATCTTATGGGAGTATTAAAAGAATGTTATTGCCGAGGACAGTGCCAAGAGAATGGGGTTAAATATAGAAAAACGTACACATACAAGTCACGATCACATGTGGATGCATGAATGTATTTCTGTAGGGACATCAGACATGTGTAAAGTTTGGCAATAGAGCTTTCTTTTATTATAATCGCCCTTTAGTTGTGAACACAAAGTAGTTAATTGCTATTTAGCAGTTTCTGAACAGTCCCAAGTTTACTTCTTTTTTGTTTGCATGAGGTGTGTCGCGTTCGCGATGCCAGAAATAAGTATTAGTAGCTATAGATCGTTAGAATGGATTTGAAGGTAGCTTAGTTTTCGGCCAACCTATATCAATGCCTTTCGTTCTGGATGTCATTCTGGACTCCTGCAATGAGTATTCATACAGAAGTAGATTTACATAGAAAACATTTCATCTTTATTTCTCTCGTGTACGAAAGGAAAGTCATTCGGTCATTTTTCGAATAGATGATAGCGAAAATGGGAATATGTTTTTAATATTCTGTAGACAGCACCTAGTTATTTAAACGAAAAGATCTCAAAACTGTCTATGACCAACTATGCGTATAATGTTATATGTTACATAAACATAACGATATTATTTGGATGTCTCGATGAAAAATTCTAAACATCTTGATAATTTACCATGATCTGGCATCCTGCCCGTAATCATTTATGAAAAAATCACGAGACTTGGTAAACAGTTTAGAATACTTTAGGATATAAAAAAGTATTTATGACAATTCAAACGACACCTAATACTGCCAATTTCGACTATTAAACTAATCGATCGAGTGCCTAATTAAATCTAGTTTTTGGTTTAACTAACACAATACATTGTTGATAAACATCGTCACGGTACCTACATGAATAGACGGTTCATAAATTAATTGCGTTCGTTTTCAATACTAGACAGAATTATAATCGAATAATACGCTGAAGTTTGACATTTCGGCAAGTTCAGTGCCCAAATAGGACCCCATTACCAAGGTTTTTGCGTAAGCCCTTTCGTCTATCCCTCAGAAATTTTTAAGCTGAATAGGCGACGAATAGTGGATCCTGGAATCTTTCATTAAAGTTATGCCTATTAAAATTGCTATTACAATATTAATCAGCTCCCGTGCGAAGTGGAACCGT
This sequence comes from Anticarsia gemmatalis, assembly GCF_050436995.1. Classification (NCBI taxonomy): domain Eukaryota; kingdom Metazoa; phylum Arthropoda; class Insecta; order Lepidoptera; family Erebidae; genus Anticarsia; species Anticarsia gemmatalis. The sequence continues at coordinate 3,539,560 of NC_134756.1, read as the reverse complement.
TTATGTGCGATTGCCGTGACCAGCGTCTGTCGGTTTTCAGTTTATTTATTTACTAGTTTTAGTATACAGTTTAAAGTTTAGACTACTAATAAACCAAACGTCTCAAATAAAGAGCTATTCTATGCTACACATACGACACTAGGTAGTTTCATTGCAAGTATATCAATAATTAATTATACCATAATTTAAGCAAATACCACCACAAAAGCAAGGGCAAGCCAAGGTTACATATACATACGGCTATAAAATTATGTAGTCATGCATTGCGGCGTAATTTTGGCCTACAGCTACTGCACTAACTAACTGTACACATATGCCCTGCATAATGAGTATGTAAATGATATACAAATGTTATGAACAGAAATAGTAAGATTGATTTGTTTGTTTGATAAGTTTTGTAGTTATAGGTATAGATTGCGCGTACGCAGATGCCGAAAATTTATTAGGTAGGACGCGAAATGACCTACGGCTAGGCTAGGGAGAGGGAGGGATACTATAATGTTATGAGTAAAGAATAATATTATATTTTTAAAGTGTTTTTTTCTATTTTACTTTTGATGTATGTTATTGTTTTTGATTACCCAATAAATATTAGTCAATCAACTTTACAAGTCATGTAGGTAATAGGTATTTTATGAGCAAAAAAATAGGAAAGTAATTTTGGATTAACTTAGATTTTAGTTGAAAAATAAATGTGTCCTAATTGATCATGTAAATTCAATGCATAATATTTATTGTGGGTAAGTACATTCAGTACATTGTATCTATAATTACATAAAAGAATTCAGAGTATTAATGAGCATACTGGGAATATAATTAAATAGCAAATGTAAAAACATAGGTAGGTACTATTATTTATAAACAATTCACAAGATAAAAATGTTACTGTTAAACAGACAATCAAATCAAAAACAAATCAAATTCTTAATTCTATCAAAGACTGTATGAATGATTTTTTAAGGTAAAGGTAAAAGTACCACATAGGCTCAATAAAACTTACAGACCTTGGTCTACTTACAATTAAACAAACACTGGCAGTTGCAGTCAGTATTTTATTTATTATCTGTGTCTACTCTCGCACACTTTTAACCACAGTAATACACTATCATGCAATGGAATTTAGACCTTATATGGTTGGTGTATGTATGTTTATTGTGTGTGTTAATTTAAATGATTAAGTTTTCAAGGATGTTCAAGACCCTTTGAAGGTAGTGTGTTTCTTATTGGAGTTACATCTGATTTGATAAACTTTTATAAATTTGATTGTAGGTACACTTTAACAATAATTGAATGTGATAAAATATTATTTTAATGCAAGTACTAGGCAGTAAATTCACTTAAACTACCTTCTTTCTAAATAAATTTTGAAAATTAAGAGACAAAGTAATTTAGTACGAAGGCAGAGCATTATTTTTCATATTCAATTAAAATTCTGTAGGTACCTAGGTAGGTACGTACTTAAAATGTATTTTTCAAGAGGTATTTACTTAAAGTATTAAAAAACCCGGTATTCTTAAAGTAAGCACTTTTCGAAAATATATCAGATAAATTGCTTAAAAATACAATTGTTGGAAGTAAACATTAAACAATAATGTTAAATCATGACCGAAAAATTATACCTACTCAAAATAATTGCGCAGGTATTAAATTACAAAGTATTATTATTTCTATAAATCACGACCTCTAGATATATATGTTAAACAATAAAAGACACTTACCGCTAAATTAAAATAACACCACTTACAGTTATTTTATTCTACTTCGCGTATAATTTAAAAAAATATACACGCGTAAATTTTAAAGTGATTACACAAGCTGAACTTAAAGAATTGACAGGTGAACTGAAGTTTGACCGCAAGGTGAGTGACAGACTGACAGTATTGACATTGACTTAACATATTCTTATCTGTTCTCAATGGTCTTGATTTATTTTTTCTCAGCTTGGCTCTTATGAATTTGAGCTACTATTTTGCTATGATTCTTAGGTAATAACTAGATTTTTCCGACAGAGATCTTTTACTTAATTAACTTAATCTCAAAATGCGTACCTATTAGACAGGCCAAATAAAATAATTTCAAAATATTTACGAAGGACTTTTCTTTAGTTTTATAGAGTTCTTGTCTTTGCTCGGTTCAGTGTTATGTCAACAGTCAATTGTCACTTGTCATGTCAAATTGTCAACTGTTTGTTTATAACTTTGCACGTAAAAATCTCAAAATAAGTTTGAAACTTTTGAGACTAATACGTAGAAAGTAACTTCATGATTTAATAAAATAATTGTAAACTCTATAAATAGTTCTATATAACCTCAATGGATACCAGTGTAAAGAACTTTGATAGTCGGTGCCGCACTTGCCTGGACGATGGGTCAAATGAAATGTATGATATTTTGGATAATTCCGGTAAAGATTTATTAGAAATTGCTGAAATGTTGACCGCTTATACTACAATACAGGTAAGAGTTCCTTTACGTACAGTTTTTCACTACTAACATTGGTAGTTTGGTTGGTTTGGTAGACTTACTAACTTAGTAAATAGATTGCGCTAAATTAATACAAAATTAATAATACATAATGTATATCAAGATATCACAATATCTTTTTAAATATTTTATTAAGTGTTATGAGAGTGTTTTGATTAAAATCTTACTTCATGGTCAAAACATTGTTCCTAAGAAAATGATTGTAGAATTTATTTTGCTATTACAAAAGACCCTTTTATTCTTTTGATTATGTGTCTTGATTTATCCTATTCCAGGTCCTATTAGATGACCATCTACCAAAGAAAATATGCAGCAAGTGTTTCAACTGCTTAGTGAGCTTTCATAACTTTAAACAAGTTGCCTTAAATGTAGATTCAAAGCTACGAGAGACATTAACGGATTTAAATTATTTAGATGTCAAAGAAGAACTCAATAACTACAATGATACTGACGATAATGGCAGTGAATACAAATACGAAGTACCAGTAAAGTTGGAAACGGACACAGAAATCGTAGAAAATAATAATACAAAGAAACATTCCAAAAACACTTTGAAATTAGAATGTGAAATATGCCATAGAAAGTTTAGGAAGCAATCCAATTATGAGCGGCACATACAACTGCATAAGGAGACGTACAACTGTAGTGTTTGTACTGTAACATTCAAAGACCAATATGAGTATACTAAACATTTAGCTAAACACAACCAAGATTCAAGTCTAGAAACCGTAACAAATGAAGTAAATAACATCCCAAATATAGTATGTGAAATTTGTTCCTTACCTTTTAAATCAATAAATTCTTTATCAGCTCACCAAAAGAGACACACAGCCAAAGACAGAGTACTGTCATGCAAGATTTGTGGCAGAATATTTAAGAAAGTAAGCCATTTGAAACGTCATGAACTTACTCATGGGGTAAACCGACCGTTTAAATGTACGGTATGTTCAAAAGGTTACCCTACAGAGAGTTCTTTAGCAGACCATATGAATAAACACAATGGTGTTAAGAAACATCGTTGTCCAATATGCTTAAGGTTCTTTAGCCATGTAAGGACATTGAAGAACCATATGTTGTTACATGCTAGAGAGAGACCGTATTTGTGTCCGACTTGTGGAAAGACTTTTGAATCTAGTACGAATTTGAATCAACATATGAAACGGCATGCTGGGTTGAAGTTGTTTGAATGTAATTTGTGTCCTGGAAAGTTTGTCAGTAAAGGTGAGTAAGATTTTGTTGTATTTAAGAATTTGTATTTAATTATTTAGAGCTGTTTGTTTATACTTTATTTATGGAACAGGTATCATGATAAATAAATAAGATTTATCATAAAAAACCATCAATATCTTAATGAATGTAATGTGCATAACATATAATAAGAGGCACCTGGGATTTAAGACTTTGTTGACATTTGTTACAAAATTAATTTCTAAATGAAGTTGTATTGCAGTTTTCAAATCATGCTTAAAATAAATTAGGCATACAATAATATTTAGTTAAATAATAATACTATCGAATATAAAAGCTAATAATAAATTATATTTCTAATTCCAGGCGAGTTAAAATCACATAGTATGACGCACACAGGAGAGAAAGCCTTCACTTGTGAACAGTGCAATAGTTCATTCCGCAAACGCAGCTCTTTGGAGAAACACAAGTTCTCACACTTAGGTCTGAAACCACATCAGTGTGATGTATGTAATATGAAGTAAGTATTAGGACTGAGATATGCACCTAAATAAATGTTTAAACAATTAGACATAAGGCATAAGGAAGGCATTGTTAGTTTCAAATAATGATGGCAATTACTGGCTATGTTTGTCTAGTTTGCTTAGTTTTTGTGGTAGCAATTTGACGTTTTCATAGCCAGCTGTGTCAGTAGTCAAAAATATAGGATAAGCAACCTTTAGAACAGATATTTTATAGATAAATGTCTGGTGAGTAGCTTTGACATGCCTGCGGTTAGAATTGCAGACATGTCAAAGCCATTAAGCCAAGTGAAATTACTCTTCATGGCTGAAACAATGACATTAGCTTGATCATGAAAGTAAGAAGTTATAAGCAAAAATACACTCTAAATGACTCTTTAAAATAACAAACATACTCATTATTTTAATATTACAATTCGAGGTTTTCAGACAAGAATCATTTGAAGCGTCACTTCAGGAGTCATACGGGTGAGAAGCCGTATCGTTGTGATATCTGCGATCGAGCATTTACACAGAGCGGTGGTTTAGTCAAACATAAGAGAACGCATCTAGGAAATAATATGTACAAGTAAGTATTGCATACATACATAACGGAGTATTTTGTTAAAAGTCATTACTTTTAGCAATATAACTTTCTCAGTATAAAAATAATTTTGTACTGAGTATGTTAGTCTTGCATCACAGATTTAATATTGTTGAGGTAATTTTGTAGCTATTAGTTCTATGTGAGATCGAATCTGACTTCTCTGCGCAATGGTAAGGGCGTGGTAATCTTGTGAACCAGTAACTTTGTCTGTAACTAAGGATATATTATATTTTATAAACCTATTGCTCTTGCTCTTTGCTCTTGATATAATATATAAACAAAGCGATTCAAAGATACCAGAGACGTAGTGTGACCAACGTAACGACGTCCTTTCGTTCCGTCACTGCACTCCTTGTCTACGTCTCTTTTAGGTTTATGTTTAATTTTCTAAGAAACTGTGGTTTTAGACTCAATAAAGCTTAGTTACTAAGTTAACTTTGTTTTGTTTTGTAAAGCCATTATAAAATAATAGGTATATATTTTTATTTCCACAGGTGTGAGAACTGCGACCAAAGTTTTAGACTGAAGATAGAGCTACGACAGCACATAACAGAACATTACTTAGCAATTAAACGCGAAAACAAGATCGACAGACAAGCCGGAACAATAGAAACAACAAATGTACCAACAAATCAATATGAACTTAGTAATACTGAAAGTCCGATTATTTTAAGTACTTGTTGAAGATTTCGTTTTATGCCTACCCTTGTTACAAGGCGTTGTTCTGTGTTTTGTAATAAGAAGTTCATCTTTAGTATTTACATGTACCTAAAGTTTTGCAGAAATATGGGTTAAGGCCCCTATGAATTGCACACAGGTTTTGAAGTATAAAATTAAATGTATTTTTTTTATCGAAATAGTCAAGTGTTACAAGGATATACTTTGTGCAATATCATTGGTCTCCCAGGCCATAAATGAAATGCGAAAGTAACCCAGTCAAGATAATTTAAATAGGCTTAAAGTTTATTCGAAAAGTCACCGTAATTTCTATACTTAATAACGATCTCTTTATTGTTTCATATTTTACATAGATTATATTAAAAAAAACTAACTTACCATACGTACATATAAATTCTTGCGTTAATACCAATTTTTGTTGAAGTATCTACTACATTCTTATTTTTAAAGTACTTATTCAGGTGTCTGTACATAAATTCTATTTTTTTTTTTTTTTTTTTTTTTTTTTTTTTTTTATATAGTGGGACAATTCACACACGGTCATTTGATTCCAAACTAAGCAGAGCTTGTACTATGGTAACCAAATAACTGATAAACATACTTATATACTTCTAAATACATACTTATATAGATAAATTCACAACCAGGCTCAGGACATATACTCGTGCTCATCACACAAAGATATGTCCCGGGTGGGATTCGAACCCACCACACGCGGCGCTACGGTTGTCGCGGCGAGGTGACCGCTTAAATTTACCAATTTACGTTGATGAATTAGGAAATATAAATTAAATTTTCATTTCAAATATGTTATTAATATAATATATGTTTTACAAGTCAAATGAAATTAAATAACTATATTTTAACTTTATCTGTTTAGTATAACATTACCTTTTTTGTATGTAATACGAAAGTCATTATAATTTAAAAAAAATATATTGAAGTTTATTTTATGAAGATTATGCCTGTTTTTTATTCGTGTCGATACTATTTCTATACACCAGACTTCGGCTCAACAATCTATAACTCTCAAGCAATTGCAGGGTAAAGTAAATAACATTGTAATGTGCCTTGGGGCATAATTAGTAGGTGATATCTATACTAATATTATAAAGCCGAAGAGTTTGTTTGTTTGATTGTTTGTTTGAACGCGCTAATCACAGGAACTACTGGTCCGATTTGAAAAATTCTTTCAGTGTTAGATAGCCCATTTATCGAGGAAGGTTATAGGCTATATATCATAACGCTACTACCAATAGGAGCAGAGTGCCAGTAAAAATGTTACAAAAACGGGGAAAATTATCTATACTAATATTATAAAGCTGAAGAGTTTGTTTGTTTGTTTGTTTGGACGCGCTAATCTCAGGAACTACTGGTCCGATTTGAGAAATTATTTCTGTGTTAGATAGTCCATTTATCGAGGAAGGTTATAGGCTATATATCATAACGCTACTACCAATAGGAGCAGAGTGCCAGTAAAAATGTTACAAAAAAGGGGAAAAATTTTAACGCTTATGTAACGCAAGCGAAGTTGCGCGGGTCAGCTAATATACATTACATATACAATGTGTAGTATCTACATGTTTACAAAAGCCCTCTTTAGGGCGCGTTCCCGTTATGTCGTGACGACAGATAATTATCGTGTAGTTTTAAGTGTCGTGGCTTAATGTTTAAATGGAGGTGTTTACATATAGAACGACACGACTTACTGTCGTCTACGACATTTTTTGCAGTGACGACAGATTATCGTGACAGTGGGGACGGCTAGATACGACAGTCACTAAACGATATTTTTTTTTGACGACAAACAAATGTTATAATGGGAACAGCTAGAGACGACAGTCGTCCAACGATAAATTAATCGTTACGACATAGTGGGAACGCGCCCTTAGTCTTAAATATGCTACTGTTTAAATGCTATTTACCTACTATGTTACCGATGTATGGCGATGTCGCAGATTAAGTATTTTTTACTAGCTGACCCGCGCAACTTCACTTGCGTCACATAAGAGAGAACGGGTCAAAATTTTCCCCGTTTTTGTAACATTTTTCGTTGCTACTCCGCTCCTATTGGCCGTAGCGTGATGAAATATAGCCTATAGCCTTCCTCGATAAATGGGCTATCTAACACTGAAAGAATTTTTCAAATCGGACCAGTAGTTCCTGAGATTAGCGCGTTCAAACAAACAAACAAACAAACTCTTCAGCTTTATAATATTAGTATAGATTAGTATAGATAACATCCTTTGAAATACGAGGATGGTTCTTACGGAGAAAAAAAATAAAAAAATCAGAAAAAGAAAATCAATAAATCTGGCTATTATTAGGCGGTACTAAGTAGGTACTACGGGTCAGCTAGTTTTAGAATAATAATGATATCTCCAGTAGAATTTGTGATACATTTAGGTACGTGTAATTTTTTAATTAGATTGCAAAAGAAATTGGGTTCATTTGCACGAATGTCTTTTTGTATGAGGGACTTCAAGTTGTGCGAAATATTCAAGTTGTGTGAGCAATAAAATAAAATTATAATATCAACCGCAAGAGAAAATTAAATATTTGTGTTGATGTGTAACAATAATGAACTGGCGAAAGCTGGCGTAAGTTCAACTAAGGAGAATTGAAGTTATCTATAAGTATAGTTTGATAGTTTAATAGAAAGCTTTGATACGCACAATTTATATAGATTTATGTGGAGAAGTAAGTCGTAATAGTAGTAGTAAGAATTGTGTGTTACCAAAATAAAGAAGCAGTCAAAATCACTTATGCCTTACCGAAAATCATCCAATTCGCATCTTTTTCCCATAATCCCAGTGCAGAGTAATTCATAAGTATTAAAATCTTGGATCCACCAATAGAAACACATACATACAAAGAAATTGTATCTGAAGCAGGCACAGTGTTGGAATCAAGAAATTGCATACAAATATAACCAAAGATGGGCAGGGCTGTGCTTGATCCGTGAGCTGTGACCCGTGGCAGTAATCGTTGTGGTAAGCTTACAACACATCGTATCGCTAACGATAGTAATGTGCGGTTATGTGCTATTAACTAACGGTATTAAGCGGCTAATATGACGGATTTTCCTTATTTATGCACTGGTTAAATACTGGTAGATGTTTATGGTTACGACTTAAGGTGATGGCCTCCCGTAATGAGAAAGGTTAAGCATAAAGTTCGTTACTTTGTCACTGACGAAGTGTGAGTGACATTGTAAGTACAATGAGAGTTCTTTAAACAATTCCTGAAGAAAAATTTAAAGAACTCTAACTCTAAAGTAAAGCCTGCAAGGTATCATCAAGATACATTCCTTCACTTTTGTACCAGTTAAACTTATGAACATAATCAGCATTAATGAATCGTGTATGTCTTGCAAAAACCGGCGGTCCTTTGTGACAAGATGATGCATGTGAGTTAAGCTAGGGATGATTGTAAGGATCGTACCAAAAGCTGGAGTAATAAACTAATAAACCTCAGCAAAGACAGCATCAAGAAAATACTTGGTGCTTTCACAGGACACTACGGCACGAACTACATGTTAAATAAGATAGGAGCCGTAGATGACCCTAAATGCAGGCACTGCAATGAAGAAGGAGAAACCATGAAACACATACTGTGCGAGTGTGATGCTTTAGGAAGAAAAAGAATGGATCTTCTAGGCTGCTTCCGGTGGGGTGCATAGCAAAACTGATAAGTTTTGCCCTGCCCTCCAACGTCTAGAGTAGCAAAGGAGGGGGTGACACAAAGGATCAGGAATGGTCGAAGTGTCAGCCAGGCATTAACTGGCACCCCCACCCCTAAGATAAGATAAGATAAGAAGGATCGTTCCAAAAGGCGTTCTTTGGTCTCTGCCTATACCTATGTATTAATTCATATTGCGATACCTCACCGTATGTTCCATATACCTTATTCCATAATCCATAATATTCGTGATTGCGTGTATACGGAAAATGTCAAGAAACTCTATACGAGGTAGTTTTCCACCGTATGTACGCATTGAGCAATATTATTATTGTAGGCAATGCAACCTCTATTTCTACATATTATAATAATGCAATATAATGTTAGCGATATCATCTTTATACTGGAAAATGGAGGTAAATTGTGCCATTATTTAACGAAATTGTCTACTATAATTGTAAAGTTTTGGACTGATTATCAAATTTATGGTTGTTTAACTAGGTAGGTACCACGGTTGCGTGTCAGTGCGGTAAGTTATATTGGTAGTTAAAACAGTAACAGTAACTTAAGTTTATACTATTATTTATTTATTTATTTATTTATTATATATTCTTTTCCTCTTATTCATAAACACACTATAAACCTGTTTTAGTAAAAAAGTTACTGTAATATGTTTTCTTTTTTTCATTTCGCTAAGGAGTGAAAGAAACAAAACACTGTATAAGCCTTTCATAATTTCATAATAATATATTTTTATGAATAAGAGTTACTAGCATCTGTATGTTACACAATAGCAAACAATACTGCTTATCTCAGTCTAGTTAAGCTAATGTAATGTGTAGCACTCGAACCGGTGATTTCTCGATAGAAAACCTTAAAACTTAAGTAGGTACCCGTTTAATATTGTTATTGTAAAGTAAATGTTTAAGTTTAGTATAAGTTAAATTAAATAACAATTCAAATACTCAAAATATCCAATTGAGACCTCATACACGTACTGTGTACTGTCAAACTTCGGGTCTGACTCAATAAATCAGTCTAGCGTTTGAAGGTTTGACTATAAAATAAAATAGACCTTTGTATGGACGTGACTTGTACGTTAGAGTGCAGACGATGCGGTACTGTTATTTATAGTATTAGAATATTTTTCATAGACGATAGTAAAGATATCATGTAAGTAGGTAGTGAGTTGAAGTGTGTAGAAAGACAGTTTAAGGTTTTCTATAACAAGATGTGTAAAAATTTTAGATTTGAATTTGTAAACAGCTCAATTGATGACATAAACACAGTCTGGAAAATTAAGAAACATAATACATATACTATCACCTGGTACCACTATAAGTTTCAAATCTTATTCACTTGACTTCTGACAGCAAAATATGTACCATCGTACCTTACGGAAGTATTTCTCTTCCAGCAATAACATATGCCTCGGTAACGTAACTTTGATTTAGGGTGTTCATGGATCTTTAGGTTGACGACATGAGACCGTTCTGGCTGGTAGAGCGTGACTTGTGGTTGATTTGCCACCTTTGTTGAGTATATAATCTTAAGATCAATATTTAGCTTATGTGCTATTTACATTCTAATTACGCCCATAAAAATCACATTCTTATGACATCAGGTTTTTTTATGTAAAAAATAGAATTCTTTATATTATTTAGGTGGCGCTATTGACAATAAGTTTGTTAATGCGAAATTCAGGACAAAGATTTTGAAATTCAATAATTGAAACTAACAGGTAATTAAGTTTAAGAGGACAGCCTTGACGCTGATTGAGACACTGTTCCTAATTTCAGCATATTATTTGAAAACAGACTAACTTTGAAAACTTACGAAACTAATCGTATACGCTGCTAAGACTACGTTTGTGTTGCGTTACGTTTGTTAGCTTTTTAATTTTAATCTGAAGTATTACAGTAAGTATAGCGCTAGTTCAGCGCTATTCTCTACATTCGGTTCTTTTGAGTATCGAAAGCTTGACATTTAAAAAGTATCGTGAAAATAGTTCCTACGTCGTCCGTGAGAGGCGCTGATCAGATTTTATACCAAATTTCTTCAGATATATAGCCGGTTGCCGATAGTGGTAGAGAATCAAATTACAGGTCTAAAAAGGCTAACCTTAGTTGCTAAACGTTCGAATTTTTAGGGTTCGAATTCGAAGATTACGTTTCAATCAACTTAATACTGAAGGCTAGATTAGCTTTCTAGAGCTATCTAATAAGTAGAAAATGCTTTAACGATACAGATAATTAATAATGAAAAGTCGAAGCGCCACAAGTCATTCAACTGGGAGTAAGTGGGCACCTAAGTAAGTAAATAGTCACGAAGCAAAGAATCTCCAGTTCGCCGACAGTTTGATCCTTCGAGAAACAAATTAGAATATTTTACAAAGGTACAAAAGCAATTTCAATAATATTTGTAATTTTACAAAGCTGACACTTTTATCTGTTGATGTAAAGAAGTCTTTAAAGTACTTTTGCTCTTATCAGTCTAGACGAGGTCGTTGGCCGGTGGTTTTTATTTTGTATTTCGTTTAACAAACCCGATGTTTATTATATTATTTTTCTTCATGTAAAATAATTAAATATTCAGCATTGTATGAATATTAAGTATAGCGATATAAAAGTAGAAATTGAAATGTGCAGTTGAAGAAAGTTATCTTTAATTTTAATTAAGTTTTCAGAATGCACATATCTACTTACATTTATTCAGCATTACAATACCTATATTTTTATCCAATATAATGGAAAAAGATATGAATTATAAGAATATTTTATCGGGCTACAGCTTTTTTTTTCCGCGGGGAGAAATCCCTTCAGAGGCCCAGCTTTCTTTGGGGTGAAATGTTGGGATATGTGGTGTTTTTACACTAAAAACCATCCCGGTAGCCAACCATTTGGTGCGTGAACGGAAAGGCTCTGGGACCTGAAAGACTCTATAATGCCCTCCACCTGCACTGCCTCTTTGAGGCTCATCGGCCTATAGCCTATAGTATAAAACAGCCTTCCGTCAGATGATCATACATACGAGTAAAGTTGTGTATAGCTTTATTTTAAGATGCAACGTGTGTGGCTAGAATTAAATTCACCATTGCATTTAGTTTATAGGCGCTATATAACCATAAACTCCGAATAAATACGTGTGGTCGCGTGGCAATGCTCATGCAAATTGTCTGGGTAATTCGTCAATCTATCCGTATTATTGGAATTCCATTTAGTGGTATAAATGCAAGCAAATGAAGATATTTGTATGAATAACCCAACATGACCAAAGTCCGCACACCTGGTAGCAATTTGGTTCATAAAGATTTGTATTTAATGGCAGATAATAAGTAAGATGTTAATATTGCAGACAGTAACAGTAAAAAAAAGTAAGTTAGGCCTATAACTGTCTGAGTAAAAGAGGGGTTACCTAAGGGTTTAGGCTTTAGGTGTATGGCTTTTAGTGTTAATATAGAGTTTAAGTGCAGGGTGAGGACATAGAGTTCCTCAAAGAAATTTGACATAAAACACATGTGAATCCGTCTTCATTATTACCTTGAGTGATAATTACTTGTAGGTAAGTAACAAACACAATGACTCCGAAAAGTGTTGATGTTTTGAACACTTGTTTTGCAAGGAAAGCTAATACTTAAGTTATACCTTTCTGTTGTCAATACACATTGTAAAATATTACTGTACGTGCTTTATCTTAGTTAAAAATGTATTAAAAGTATTTTCGAGATTTTCACCACAATTATTTTAATTTGCAATCACATCTGTATACTTCTGTTTTATAGACTTTATGATTCTTAAACACTTTCATATTAGCTGTCATTAAGTACTTTCATATTTTTACACCAGTTTCTTAAAAATTGAAATATAATTGCACATACATGTACCACATGGTTTTGACATTATATGTATGTAATTACTTACATGTGGCGGCGTAATTTATCGTCCGAAAGACCTTTCAATATCCGAAACGGTATACTTTAATTATAGTCTTTACGTAAGTGAAAAATGTGCTTTTAACGACAATTGTGCTCCTTATTTTTTGGCTCTGGGAGTTGGTTACTTACTGATAATCTCATAATTTCGCCGAATACCTACTCGGTTTGGCTAGTTAAAAATAAGACCAAGGTTATGGAAATATTCGAAAATATAGAATATGATAAGTATTTTCTAAAAAAAACGCACTGTATAAAGATTTTGTCGATTCTGATAAAGTCGCATTATTTATTTGTAAGTCATTCAGACTAGTTTTTTTTAATCTCTTTCTTGAAGACTCGCTCGTACTTAAGTATAGTTTAGCAGCAGTCGAGTTCAGTAATTCAAAAACTGACCTCCGCAGATTGCTCAGCGCTAATTCAGTGAATATTTTTTTATAAACAGGGTAACAGTCACTGTCAATGAATAGATCATTATAATAATATGAGGAAGTCCCCACCCGCACTTGGCCAGTTGGTGGACTCAAGGCCTAATCCTTCCCCCTCGTTTGGATGGAGACCCTTGCCCTGCAGTAGGACAGAAACGAGTTATTTAAAAACATAGAATAAATAATTATATGAGATATGCTAAAGATAAGAATACCGAAAGACAGATTAGGAAGCCCAACATAAGTATTTGATCAGTATTTGAGTAAAGATAGGCTATGAGCAGACAAACAGTCTAAAGAATTACATTCATCTAGTACTACAACGTGATCATAACGTAGGCTTCGTAGAGGGGTGCCCGTAGAACGTGGTAGGGCACTGTCAGTTGCGAATACGCGCGTTCAATGCACGCGCACGCGTCGCTACTCGAATCTTAAATATTGAACGTCGATTTTGTTAACGGTTTTTGTGATTTTTGAAACTGGATTTTTATTTTGTGAAGGTAAGTTTTTGAGAGTTGAGACGTTTTTTAATACAAAATGAAGTAGTTTTGAGTGCATTTTTTTGGGTATCTTTATAATAACAATTTAGGATTTAAATATGGTTTTTAGTAAGAAATAAGTAATAGTAACCGTTCTCGGTTGGTAAAAAGGTAATAATAATATACAAGTTTTTACAATGTGTATTATTTACAACATTTTTCAAAAGAAGTTCAATCTACTAAAAAATAAATAATAAATAACTTTGTGATAATATCCAAAAAGTTATATCGTTTTATAAAAAATATTATAAAATTTAGGATGAAATCTACGTAAGAAACTAAGACCTTCAGTCACGCAATTAAAACATCACTTGATCTTATTACATGATGATTTCTAAACCTCTTACAAATACACTCAGCGGCAGAAAAAGTGGCCCAAGCGCTTATCCTGAATTTGTAAACAAATTAAGTAATATATGAAAGATATATTGTTGTAAGTAGTTGCGAAGTGATCTGTTTAGTGTTATAAAGTGTTTAATTTGAGATTAATTTAAGTGACGGATGACTTTTTCTAACAATGTGTGTTAGAACTGAATTCGGTGATGATTCGAGAGGTCAGTTGAATTCTGTATTTTGAAATATTGCTGCACGGAAACGATTTTTTGTATGATTTTTATTGATGACTGGTCTATTTAGATTTTAGAAAAGATTTGAAGATGCCACTTACTGCTGAACAAGTGGCTTAGGTGGTCTTGTTGTCCGATCAGGGCCATTACCATTGAGAGGTGGCTGCATTTTTCAATGTATCGCGTACCACTATAAGGTCTGCGATTAGGAGGTATCGTGAGACTGTTCTCTACACGCGGCGACCAGGAAGTGGACGAACACGATGTACATCCGCAAGAGATGACCGATTTGTTAACCTCGAGGTGTTGAGAAACAGCTTTCCGACAGCGTTTGAGATTCACTAGAGGCTTCAAGCGGAACGCGGAGTCATTCTTAGTGAACGGAAGATAAGGCAAAGGATAAGAGAACGTAATTTACGGGCAGGAAGACCAGCCCGAGTACCAGAACTCGAGAGACACCATCAAGTTGCGCGATTACGATTTGCTCGTAAACATGTGAATTGGTCCATCGACCAATGGAGCAAGTTCTTGTTTACCTATGAGTGCTGAATAGCATTAAGAGCACCAAATGGTCGTGAGAGAGTGTACAAGCGCCACTAAGAACGGTTTCTTCCCAACACAACACGTCAGACGGTCAGTTACAAAGGTGGGTCTGTTATGGTGTGGGGAGGTGTATGTTTGGAGGCACGTACGGAGCTTGTCATCGTAGATCAGAGCCTAACAGCAGCCAAGTACATTGAAGAAATCCTCCAAGACCATGTTGTACCACTTATGGATTTCATTGGTCGGGAGGATTAACTCTAATGCAGTTTAATGCGCGCGCTCGTAGCGCCCGCGTTGTGGAGTCGTACCTTGCTGATATCGGGATTCAAAAACTGGCTTAGCCTGCTCGTAGCTCAGACATCAGCCCCGTAGAACATGTCTGGCACATGCTAAAAAACAGTGTACGTGCACTGCCCAACCCACCAGAATCACTTGGTGAGCTAAGATCCGCTCTAGTCAGAGTGTGGGATAAAATTCTTCAAGAAGTAATTAAAACATCCTCCAAAGCATGCCAGAACGCATGCAGGTCACCATAAATGCTAGAGAAGTTAACACGCGGTATAAACTTGATTTTTTCTTTGGTGCAGAATTAGATTTTTGCGAAAACTTTTAATAAACGATTACGAAAAAACCTGTATTTTTTATTTTTTCCCATTTTTGATAAAAAATTACGACTATTTAGTGTAAATTATAACTAAACTTGTGTATAAACTGTTTAACTAATAGTTATAGCCAAAATAATAACCATGTATTGTTATGATAAAAAGTTTTATCGTAGTTTCACTTTGGGCCACTTTTTCTGCCGCTGAGTGTATAACAATAGGAACCTATTTCAATTGCTAATTCATCACTAAAGAAAAATCAAGATAGTGTTTTAGAAAACAAAAATTAAAATTTATGTCACTAAAAATAGACATTTAACCTTAAAAATTAGAGTTTTCACGCTTCCAAAATCTTAAGACACCTAATAATTTACCGCGGCTCTAATTGATCTTGACAAACCGTTACGACAATTAAATGCGGTAAAGTCTAGCTCAAAATAAAACTAAGATCTAAATCTTAAACCTTGAAGTTAGTTTCAAATTGCCAAATTGTTTCAAATCACAGTGACTATTTACCTACGTTTCAACACAATCTGTCCTAGATAATCTTTGACGAATTATGCTTTTACTTTGCAATTTAAAGGTTTGTTGGGAAACACTGGCTGTAAAAATCACAGGTGAAAATCGTAAAAGTCATAAGTTTTATTGAAAAGTTCAAAACGTAAGTTACTATCTTTTAAATTGAGTGAGTATTGTTGTTATAGCGTGGCTGATTATTGAGATTTTGAGATATATGTATATTAGCTGTTCACTAAAGTATCGTTCGGAAATAGTATATTGTTAAAATAAAAATGTATACTTATGTATGATACATACATAACACAATACGAATTTTCGATACGAAGGGTGAACTTTGCAAATTAAAGGTGAGAAAAAAAATTTTGGGCTTAATCTGTCAATTTTTGAGGCAAGAAAAGCAGAAATCTTCAAAACCAAAACTTTCGTGGGTATTCCTCGTCAGGTAGTATAAGTATATTAGTATAACACCATATACATAGTAAACAACATTAATAAACAAAGGATAACATAATTGTATAACACGCAAATTTTCGTTAAGAAATCGACCACACAGGTACAAAAGTATCTCCACATTATTACTATAACGTACATAATGATGAGTAATGATATACACGCAATTCTTAATTGCATGTTTTTAAAACTGTAATAAAATACTAGTATAAGAACTAAATGACCTATTATAGAATTACATATGCCTTGAAAATAGAAATCGTGTCCGTTTAAGTAAAACATTTGAAACCTTTTTACAACTAAAACGCCACTTATTTTAAGAAGACTTGTAAATTATTCTATTAAGTATATTACAGGCTGCATACTTGTTATACGGTTTTAATTTTAGTAGTTATAGTTACAGCACGATACACATTATTTAATAGTAAAGTCATATTCTTCTAGGCTAGTTTGTGATTGCAATCCTATATTAGCTTTAATAACAGCTACCTACTAATGAAATCGCCTCATGGAATTTGGATCTCATAATCTACATACCACAGCTCATATGTGAATACATTTTTAAAAGAAAGTGCTTTTTCTTTGGAAGTAAAATGCTTAGTATTTTACAGAACGTACGCTATAAAAACACAATACATGTACTATCGAACAAACTGAATCATGACCCACCATGTGCTCATTTTCTAAAACGCGTCTATATACGCGTAGGTCGAAATTGGCTTGAACCTTCGTTTCCTTGGTAATGAATTTGTTATCTGTCATTATTGCGACAAATCTTTGTGCGCCAATACAATAATGCTTTGCTGCCGTTTTCAACAGGCTCCGTGGCGTAGTGGGTTGATGTTACGACTGCGACGCGTCAGGAGTGGGTTCGATACCCACTCAGGGCATGGTTTATTCGGCCATTATAGGAAATAATGTAACTATAAAAATTAAATAATATAGGGTAACCAGCATAGTTATTACCCGGTTAAGGAATTGATACACAATTTTGGTCAATAGTGTCTTTATTTAGTAAAACATTGACATAAACTCTATTATAAACGCAACTTAAATATTCTTTCTAAAAGAACATCAGTCCTTTGTTTCAATAACTTTATACTAATTCAATATAAAACACTTAAAAACTATAAAAACTAGCGAATACTGTTAATTCAAATGTGTTATCCTTAACAAATATTGCAACAAACTTTTACTTTTTCTTTTCGAACTACACGCCTGTCGCGCAAACGTCGGACATGAGTTCTATAAATTAAAAATGTTACCAATATTCTAAAAATGACATATATCGCAATTTATTTGAACTGGTTACTTTAGAAATTAAAATAAAAGTATTATTCCTTAACATTGGCAATCACTGTATGATGGGCAATGACTGTAATGGTTACCCTAATCGTTTCACAGATTTCTAAATGACGTGCTATTTGATATTTGACACAAATAGGTTTTTTGGTAGTGAAAAGAGTTTAGACTACTTACAATCTACATTCAAATTAAGAGTGATTTATCGAAAACGTATCTCGAAAACGCACTGTAATAACAAAGGTCAAAGTTGTACGTAGTCGTAGATACATCATAACACAGTCGTATGCATGTTTAAAATGTCCTAAGTGCAACTTTGACGATAGAGACGAAATTCTTACTGTTTTGACGGTGTCAAACGAATTATCGGCAAAATGGGTCATGAATCAGTTGGTTCGATAGTACCTATCTATTCTGTTGTGCACCTCATAACAGAATATATAGTCAAGTATAGTCAAGAAAGTTTGACATTATAACTTTTAAACTCTCGCGTTGCATGTTTAATGTATAATAGAATACGGGAATTAACGCGAACACGCATTTTACCTTAAAATGCCTAACGTTTCGGCGCAGGTTGCACTCGCCGTGGTCCCAGGCAGACTGGAGCAGCGATGACAGGACTTCGTGTATATGAGGCGGACGAATGTCCATCCACCCTCATATTTTTTAGGCATTTTAAGGTAAAATGCGTGTTCGCGTTAATTCCCGTATTCTATTATACATTAAGTTTGACATTAATTGAAAATTACCAAAATAAAGTTCTTTCTAAATACGCTCGAGGCATCGATCAGATTCTCTTACAAAATTTATCAATATCTCAGTTGTCACTACTTAGTGGTTAGAAATCACCTTGAATTTTCATTGCCTATGTAAAGTATGTCACAAAAAATAATTACACATTTTACGCTACATAAACTACTATTAAAACAAAATGTTTCTTCACGTCAGAAATTGTTAAAAGAAATACTACTAAGGCGTTATGAATGGCCGGTAGTATCGCTTCCTTATTACCGGAACACGTGAAGCAGAATGTATCGGAACTCGGACGGCAAGCCGTAATATCAGTATCCATTTCAATACTCCACGTTTTAATATCGGAAACATTTAAATTGTTGACTCCACAGTTTTATATTGAAATTTTCGATATTGTACCCGTATAAAGTATTTTCGGTTTTATGAAATTGTTTTTAGTTTCGCTAGCTCGGAATGTGTTTTAAAGTGTAATAATAACGGTCAAACTATTTTGGAAATCCATCGAATTCGAGAATCATATATTATTGTCGACGTCCGAATTTAGCATTTATATGATACTAGTAGTCGCCCGCGACTTCGTAGGCACTTTAGTTTTTCCGTTTTTACAACATTTTTTATTTCTGGTTGCCGTTTATTAGCCGTAGAATGATCTTATACAGCCAGCACCCTTCCACAATAGCCAGAATATTGAATATTATTTTTCAATTAGAACCTCAAGTACCTCAGATTGCGATTATGCGATGAATGCGATAGCGATTCAATCAAAGAAACTCTTCAGCTTGATGTTATTATACTACAGATAATCCGAGAACTTCCTAAACAACTGTGTAATAGTAAGGTAATAAATATTAACTACCAAAAAATCCACTAACACTTTGAATTCAATCCAAGATTAAGTACAATCCGGCACTCACATTAGATGAGCAATCGAGGCAGCGTTAGCGCGAACAAATAATGCTTTCGGCACTTTTCGCTGCATAGATGTAATTTCGGTACAAACTACAAACATAAATATACATAGACAATATGTATAGACGGATACTGGTGCGTGTTTCGGTATACTAATAGCAAGTCGATGAAGCACGCGATTTCAATCAAACTTAGAACGCAATGTAGAATGGATACAGTTACTAGAACAAGCAATTTCGAACAGAGATTGAATGCAGCAAATAACTAAAACATCATTTAACATTGACGTACTCGAACTAATATATGAATGATTGCAAATATAAATGTGTCAAGAGAACTACGATCCAAATCACAGATGTCTACACTCTGATATAACAAGCTAGTTTCTGTTCGTACCTAGTCCACTTAAAAAGATTTCCCGATGATAAAGCCTTACAGGTCCTGTTTTATGTGTTAATTTAGATAATAAACTATCTGTGTACCAAATTTCATCAAAATTCATTCAGTCGTTTTGGCGTGATCGAGTAAGAAACAACTGTCCAAACATCCAAGCTTTTGCACTTTAATATTGGTAAGATTTACTATGATTTGTGAAACATTTTGTTATCATCCAAATACCTAAAATTCAAGCAGTAACAAACTTGTTATGCCAAGAAGTATTTTTGAAAAAGACGTGACAAGCGAAACTCAGCCGTTGAAAAGGACCCAAGATATTCTAAGATCCCTTAGGAGTCGGTTTTCTTCACAAATTTCCCTCACGTAAGACAAAAAACGGCTGTGGTGTATCGCAAGGTACAATTCTTGAAATTGCCTCTGTATTATTAAGTATGACAGAGATTATTGATGCTATGGTCCATTTTCGTCGGTAGGAAGAGAATTGTGTGGTAATACTCGAGAATCGTATAAATTATTTGAGCCAGTAAGAATTGTGTACGTAACTGGTTAGAATCGAAATATTTATTCGTTGCTAATGTTGAGATATTGTCAACAAACAAAATGTGGTTTGTAATTCCTACTGGTGACGTGTAGCTAAAATTATGGATGCAATGATATTTGATCGATCGACACCAAAAATATAGTGCCTGAAAAAAAATTTGGAGCTATTGTCAATTTTATTTTATTAATATTTTGATGATGCCTAGATAATAATTTCAATAAAGTTATCACACATTAATATCAGCCGTGACTGCAAGTGAAGTAGTAGTTTACATCGCCGAATTCTAGCTTAGTAACATTCTATGAATGGACGAAATTATCTTTATAGAAGAACAGAACAAACAATAAACTCAAACAAACCCACGTGAATGAACACGCGTCGGTAAAACGAGATTATTTCGTAATTACTTAAAATAAATGTCAATATTGAACTTAGTGCTTAAGTCTATTAGTTGTGTCCGATATAATATTTATTTTGCCATGAATTCGCGAACAAAAATCGAGCGAATTCTTCGTAAAGTAATAAACGAAGATAACTGAAGTCCAGACGAACAATAAACACAACATAAATATTTCTAACTGAAAAAGTAGTCAGCTCTGCAAATGTTACAAGTTATTTGTAAATTCTACATATAAATTCATCTACGTATTTATCGAGCCCAAGTTCCGTTTAGGTATAATAAAATATTGGTATAAAATATGCCGGGAATGTTTTTTAATGTATCCTTAAAACCTAAATCTTAAAAAATTAATAATTACCAAAAATTGCCAAGCCAAAATTTGCAGTGAAGAACGTTACGCGTTATGTAATTTTAAATCTGTAACCACGAATACAACACGTTCTTAAAACCTTACTGAAAGTAAAACCACCAGCTGGCAACAGACAAAATAATATATACATAGTAACATATAAAACAATATTATTACGTAACCAGTGCTTTAGTACAACAGGCTGCTGTATTTATGATCTTGTTCCCGTGGCCTTTCTAAAGCCCTATCACGGCCAATCTGAACTTTTGGCTGCGTGCCTTAAGCTCGGCGTCCACTTGCGGCAAGGTATGTCAAGCAATCCTTTGGCATACTTAGTCCCAGACACCAATTATCGTTGAGGAGTCAAGACGAGGTATGCTTAATTATGCTCTAGCTTCAATCACAGAATTAATAAAAGTGCAAGCTTATAAAGAGAAAAGTCGTAACTTTATTAGCAAAGTACTCCCTAGGTATATAGGGGGCAGCTATCCCTAGGTAAAGCAAAAGATAACAACACATCCTTTTGACAACGTACGCTATCGAGGACCTCCGGAGTATACTGAGACATCCTCAGGTATGCCTTACGATACCGAAGACCTTTGTAGTGTAGGCGTCCTGAGTATGCTAAAGCAATAAATCTGAAGACTGCCACTGTGAAGCATAGCAGAGCGTCTTAAGGTATGCCATTCGTGTCGATAGTGGGCACTAGGCTTTAAAAGAGGTGTGTCTGTCTCAGTTTGTCGTGTAATAAGCGGTATGTTTTTGTTTTTTGCTAGCTACTTTGAAAGGCTTAAAATTCTGGTACTTTGTGGTCTACATTAAGTCAAAATTGTCGTACGTTACTGTATTTGGGCTGAATTAACCATCATAGTGGTTTATTACTATAATTTTTGACAACTTTCGACTTGGTTTATCTGCGGTAATTCGTTCTTGGTATAGTTGTGGTTAAATCCAAACTGTTTATTTCTTAATGCAGATGCTATAAAGCCATATCTATACTAATATTATAAAGCTGAAGAGTTTGTTTGTTTGTTTGAACGCGCTAATCTCAGGAACTACTGATCCAATTTGAAAAAATATTTCAGTGTTAGATAGCCCATTTATCGAGGAAGGCTATGGGCTATATATCATCACGCTACGACCAATGGGAGCAGAGTAACAGTAAAACATGTTACAAAAACGGGGAAAATTATGACCCATTCTCTCTGTGACGCAAGCGAAGTTGCGCGGGTCAGCTAGTAAATAAGAAAAAGGAGCGTTTTAATTAAAATATCAGTAGAATCTTGTAATATTTTGCACTCTAGAAGTAAGAAAACTCAAAATCTTTGCGAGTATTTCAACGTGTGAGCAACAATTTCTTGTAAACGTGCTTTTATTGAGTAAACAAAGTTGACACTAATAATGTCAAGTCACACTGACCTCATGTTACGTACATAAGTGCCGAAACAAGTTAGTAGTTTCGTAGTAAACGAGTGATGACTACTACATTTCGGTAATATGACATAATTACTTAATTGGCTAATGCCGTAGGAAACGACACCATCGTAACATCAACATACGAAGATTTCGACCAAACCTATCAATCGGTAGGAAACGACCTGATTCTCGGAAATGGAACATGTGTGTATAGTCTATTATTGAATTGATCGTAAAGAATTAAAATCGTCGTAATTACGTCTCACAAAACGTGAGTGACGAGGTAAGAATATGCTTAACAGGGGCTCCCAACCTTTTCTTAGTCGGGGACCACATTTATATTATTCTTGTTGACAGGGACCACTATGTACATAGGTATAATAAAAATAAAGTGTAATAATCATACGGAAAATTTAAAATTTTAAAATCATTCGCGGACCATATTTTGAAATCCGCGGACCACTGGTGGTCAAACACAGTTTGGGAACCATTGGCTAAGTTGTAGAAAAAAAGTAAGTGCCACAATCGAACAGAGAATTTTGAGTACGTGTATGTCAATTTCTGAAGAGTATACCATCTGAACTAGAAGTCGCAATATTGCCTCTACAATACGTTCATGCAGTAAGTGTTCTTCGAAAATACATGTCCTTTGAGATATTATGAGCACACACTACTTCTCAGTAACAGGTAAAACGCAATATTCAGAATATGAACTGAATTTCTCGGTAGTCGTTCGTAACACCTCGAGATAATTTCTCAGTAAGTTGAGAACTAATTTCTGCAATCTATCTTATATAAAACTCAAAGGTGACTGACTGACTGACATAGTGATTTGTCAACGCACAGCTCAAACCACTGAACGGATCGGGCTACAATTTGGCATGCAGGTGGATGTTATGACGTAAGCATCCGCTAAGAAAGGATATTGATGAATTCTACCCCTAACGGGATAAAATAGGGGGCGAAAGTTTGTATAATCTTCTTGGATTTTCGATTGATTTAAATTAACCTTGATTCACACACAAGATACTTTTTACTACGGGAAATCTTTACACGCGGATGAAGTCGCGGGCAAAAGCAAGTTTATAGATAAAATCTCATACGTAATATATTTCGCCACGATGTTCGCTTGTTATGTGTAAACATGATCGAGAATACATGCATATTTCTCGAGTCGTTTTAAAGTTACGGTTGAAGCTATATGTGCCGTCTGAGGCACGGATCTTGAGCAATGAGTAAAGCGGTTCCTTGTTCACGTCTAAGTACTTGAAATTTTAATTTCAAGACATCATTATAAAACGACTAGCTGACCCGCGCAACTTCGCTAGCGTCACATAAGAGAGAATGGGTCATAATTATCCCGGTTTTTGTAACATTTTTTACTGGTACTCAGCTCCTATTGGTCGTAGCGTGATGATATACTATCTAACATTGAAAGAATTTTTCAAATCGGGCCAGTGGTTCCTGAGATTAGCGCGTTCAAACAAACAAACAAACTCTCCAGCTTTATAATATTAGTATAGATTAGTATAGATGGATAGTAATGGTTGACAATTAGGATACAAAAAAGGGAGTTTTGACTTACTAATATCTATCAAATTACTAACTTTGTCATTTTAGTACTCACTCATGTGAATAATCATTATTTAAAAGCAACGATTATTAAGAGTTACTCTCTCATACTAAGCTAGTAAGCAATTCTATATATGAATGTGCTAAAAATAATATAATGAGTTTGTTTGAAACTCTTGCATTCTGGCAAGTCTATTAGAGACTATTATCTATTTAACATAATAATAACATATAGGCTGCTACTAAGAATTTTCCACTAAAATTTATTTATAATTTATTCTCAGGACCCCAGAAACCATTGATTGCCAGTTTTATGCACTAGTTCCTGAAACACCCACTAACTTAGAAATATGTAGGTAGATCCTGCAGTTCTACGCTATTTATAAACCTCTTATAGATAGTAGTTGCAGGAAATTCTATAAATACAACAGCATCTTTGAATTAGATAACATTTACGTGGAAGTTTAACGAAGACCTGTTAATAGGAACGATATTAATACAGCAACTTTAGTTTGCTTTCCACTAGGGAACTTTAGAATATAGTTTGAACATATTATTGGCATAACCCGGTTATATGATTGTTGTTACATAATTTTCTGTTCTCGGACGAAAATCTATATGAAAACTGTGTTCATACATAAGAAAAAAAACTCTATTTAACTAATTAGCAAAAGCAATAAACCCTAAAATACAAAGATTCTCCATACATCATCTGAATAAACCTAATTGCTATATTGCCAATAACGTAATGTAACGATGAAAAGATTTTACTGTAATCATTAAGTTACTTTCTAACGTTTACAAACACTTAGGAATATATACTATTGTATTTATCGTCGAGATTTCCCTGATGTATAAGCCAAAACATTTTATTTACTTGGTGTTAATGATGTAACGTAGTGTTGAAGTCTTTTCGCAACTGATTATCACAGAATATGATATGTCGTAGTAAAATTCACGTGTTGATGCGGGCAACACGTGCGATTTGTGATTTGAAAGAAATAACTGGGTTATAAAGAAGTGAAGCAGATAGCTTTGAAATCCGCAAGATTTTTCTTGGTAAACACAACTCCTGCATTTAATATTGCTCTTGTGTCACGGGCATTTTTACAAACAAACAACGGACACAAAGTACAAGAACCAGACCCGAAACAATTATTTGTGGATCGCACAAATAATTGTTCCGTGTGGGAATGGAACCCACGACCTCCCGAAGCAATGGTAGCGTGGCGACCTACGCCACTGCGCAACGGAGGCGCAACATTCTATATTACTTAACTAATATAATAAATAATCAGTAAATAATAAGTTTTGTGTGGGCGTGGCTATTACGTAAGCAGGTTTCCCTTAAGAATGGAAGTTGATGCTCCATTCTTACGATTAAACATTAAACTCGGTTTTAGGAGTTGTTTATTCGTAGCAGTCGTTAAGTCATGTCAAAGAACTTTGGATGTCGTGAACAACTTTGACAATAGGTTGACCACAAACCATACGAAAGCAAAAAACCTATTTTTTTGGTAAACGTAATATTTGCTACCTGTTGCTAGTGTATGTGGCCTTACTTCACCTAATTTTGATTGTTAAGAATATAAGCTTATATGCCTATTCATTGTAAAGTTGTGAATTTTCAAATATTTCTTATACAAATGTAAGAAAGTATGTGTGTCTAAATATTAGAGGTTCACTTAGCGATCGCTTTGAACGATCAGGTTGGTGTCAAGGTTTTTTAAATGTGCTAATTAATACTTATCACGTTTTGATTTTTTATTATGTTTATTTTTTAACATGTTTTTAAGATTCGTTTGATAAGTTTCATAGGCTTGTTTTTAAAAACATTCTAGCTCTATAAAGAAAACAGAATGGAATCTCCATCCGTAAAATTTGACATAGTTATACAATTACAAGTTTATTTTACACAGTCCCGTAAAAGGGATCCTAAAATTTAATAAATAAATACCTTCTTGTGTTACACATCATCATCATCATTGGCCAGAATACTTCTATTGCAGATGATTAAACCCCCACATAGAGCATTTGGTTAAAAAAAAAGTTCAAGAGTGAAATGATATTTATTTGTTTTAAAAAATCGTTTAAACTTTCGATAGTATGTAGCTTAAAAGCGACAAATTAATGTTGAATTGTATTAAGCTAATTATAATTATCTACAATGCCAAAATACAGCAGCAAGGCATTTAAATTCGTGATAAATTACATTAAATTGTAATAGTCATTACAGACGGATAATGGCGGCACAGGAGAACAATCGTAATATTACATTTATAAAGGTTTATATCGGATTAATTAAAAGTTTGTCTTTGATATCTAACAATGTTGAATGCCTTTGTAAGCGTTATAATAAATTATGTTATATTTCCTTAAATACGTTGATATTTTCAAAGCTGATTATGAAGGTGGCAGCTTCGCTTGCAACACAATTTCAACCCCTATTTTAAATCGCTAAGGGGAAGATTTTAAGAAGTAACTTAAGTTTAACCTCGGGTCTTCAATACATCAATGCTATATTTCATCAAAATCTGTCAAGCAGATTCGATGTAAAAGCATAACAGACGCACAAACTTTCGCTTTTATAATATTACCAATAGTTTGAATTTGCAGATGTGCTAAGAAATGGAATGTAAGGTTAACTTGTCACAAGTTTGTTACTCGTCTTTCAGTAATCTAGTACCTACTCCTCAACCTTAACCACAAACAACACTGTCTAAAATAAAATACAAAGTCGAGATCCTATAGAGAGATTCAAAAGTAAGTCGAATCACTTGGTTACGTGTAAAACCAGTATATCAAAATTATACAACAACAAAAATTTGCATTAGGAAATTTAATATTTTTATACATATTTAACACAGTTTCCGAGCTCGCGTGACCGCTATCACTGGTTCTCACGTAATATAACCAGTTACCTATGTTTTATACTCCAACACCTTAGTAAAGAGCCTTGTATGCAAGATTCGCAGTTGCCGAAGGTATACAAAATTCTGAATTTGCAACATTTATGATATGCAGGCTTATCCACCTAATGTTGGCCTGTTTGATTATCATCATTATCGTCACCTCAGCCGTGGGACGTCCACTGCTGAACATAGGCCTCCCCCATAGATTTCTAGAGTGACTGATCTGATGCGGCCTGTATCCACCTGCGACCCTCCTCAGGTCATCTTTCCATCTTGTGAGAGGACGTCCCACGCTGCGTTTGCCTGTTTGATGCAGCTAGTTTATTCTAAAAGTACACATAACTGTCAGATACCAGCTCTTGCCCGGGGCATATTTTGTATTGAAGCCTATATGTTATTCTGATGTAAAAACCTATATTACTGTAAAGTTTCATCCTAATCTATCCAGAAAATTTTTCGTGAAAAATTTTTTCCAGTCAACCATCTATGCTCGCAAACTTTCGCATTTATAATATTAGTAGGATAAGCTAGACAAATTGTAAAACCCAAGGCTACTAAATTGTCAGAGTATTACGTTTGTTTACACACATCGTGAGTTCACTATCGAGTTGCGTGAAAGTATGTTAGGTGTGGAGATTATATGGAGATTGACGAATTTGATTAACTCATTTCGCGATGTATTCTCGTGACCGCTGTTAAGTTGCTACTCAAATTTTTGATAGCTTGTCTATGCTAATTTCGGAAAGAGAAATTTGATATTTTTAAGCCTACTTTTTTGTATACGGCCTGTGACAGACTCATTCATAACCATCATCAGGCTAGCCTTTCTTCCAACTATGTTAGAGTCGGCTTCCAGACTCACCGGTTGAAGCTGAATACTAGTATTTTACATGGAGCGACTGCCTATCGGACCTCCACAACCCTGTAATACCTGGAGTATAATACAATACCCTTGGCAGTATTATGCTTAGTGTGTATATGAAGTGTGGTATGAAGATATTTTGCCTTGGCACTTAACGAAAAAGTATTTATACCATGTTTAAAATAATAAAAAAAAGTGTTGATAAAATGTATAATGCCGTGCCGTCTCTTTGCTCCTTAATCATGTTTCTTTCTTTTTTCTTATATAAATGTATATTATGATATATTTAAATCACTGTTGATAGTAAAAGTCTATAAATAAATCATTCGTATGATAATAAGGAGGTTCTGATCCACATCGTTTTGCAAGGTCTTGAGCGTGACTTTTGGCAACATAATTTCACTTGAATATCTAATGAAGTAATTTGAATTTATGTCACATGATACTTTGAGGAAATAAGAGTGAAACAATCGCTACAATCAATCTATAATCCTAGTAATATTATAAACGCGAAAGTTTGTTTGCTTGTTTGTTACTCTTTCACGCACAAACGACCGAACCTATTAAGGTAAAATATAGCGCACAGATAATTTACAACCTGTATGAATATATGGAATGTCTAAAAATCTACCTAGTAATCTTTTTGGTGGATCTAAATCGCAGGCAGTTGAATTATAATTATATTACCGTAGAAGGAAATTAAGTTAATCTCTACCAAAAAAAGTTACATTACGACATCAAATTGCCTAATTCTCAGTTTCTTTTAAATACTTGGCAAAGATCCAAAACGATTTCTATACAAAATATGCGTTGCGAAGTTTTTAAACTGTTCGGCCTTCCTTATATCTCAGTTATAACTTGTTTCACTCTAGAAACTAAGTTAAACGAGAAAGAGACGCCATCTTTCATTGTACGTTTATCAAAAACTCTTAAACAGCTGTGAAATTATCTCGGCCTCTGAATTTGAAAGTAGAATTAAAGTGACATTTTGTGTTTAGTTCTTTTTATGATATTCAATTTTGGTAGCGTGATACTGGCTGTTTAATTCATTGTACATTCTTTCTTATTTAGTTTTCTGCAGTTATGAGACATTTCTGTTTTGGTTTTGATAGGAAAAAAATTATTAACGAAAGGATATGGATTGATATCGTTGTAAACTCTGCATGAACTTAAATGGGTCTTATTAATTACTCACTTTCTATCCTGACCTAGTAGTAAATTATTAGGGTCACAAAGTAGGGTGTAGCTATGTAACGGTTTGTTAAGACCATTTGGAGATTAAAAATATTAGTGGCCTAGAGTATCTTGTCAGTCCCTCTAATTGGCCCTACCTTCCGAACTGTCGGTAAATTCACTCTCTGTATCATTGACTATCATAAGTGTTAGCATTTGTCCTAAACTAATGAATGATTTGATTTAATTTAACTCTGTAAACTGTAAATTTTACCACAGAATAATGTACTAAGGACATAAAGATGAAAATAATACAGCTCTATTATGTTGTTGAGTTAAACTCTCGGCGGCCATGAACTTGCAAAACAAAATAAAGTCATACGCATTATCATCATAGAAAAATCCTAAATAAACGAAAATAAAATGGCCGAAATGTAGCAGCAGATTTCTTAAGAAATTGACATAAACTTTTCAAGATATTATGATGTCATATTGACGTTTGTTTTCAAACTTATTTAGAAAATGGCGATTACGTTAGGCAATCGATGTCACTCATAGTGTAAAGGTTTGCGTAACGTAAGCTTATAGAGTAGGTACTCATACAAGAATGTTATAGAAAGGCACAATTTAATACGTGCCTATTAGTATTTATTTATTAGTTTGAACATAAGGAAATTGTAGGGAGATTATATTGAATGTTTTTATTTGATAGCGAATCTTGATAAATAGTGAGCCAAGCTGTAAATTGTGTGACTTTATTGATTAAATAATTGTGATTGACTGAATTTTATATCGACCATTGTTTAGCGGGGGATGAAGATTACGCCACAGTATAAGCTTAAAATGAGTAAAATAATTTATATGAAATTAAACAACAATATTTTTTATCATGTCACAGTCGTCTCAAAGACTATTATTAAAGACATACAGCTTATATTGCATGATTATTTACATGACAATAATTGGCAGAAAAGTGATTCAAAACAAGTAACCTGTAGCGCGATTCTGCATAGTCAGTACCATCGAGTATCGAAATTTTGGCTGCCAAAATAGTTCCTACAATGCCCGTCAAAGGTGCTGATCAGATTTTCTTACAAAATTTCTCGATGACTGGCCGGTTGTCGGTACTCGATAGTTTTACAGAATCGCAGTGTTGTTTTATTAACACAAAAAGCGTCAAATTAGTCATACCTATAAAACAAAGTAGTTAATCCAAGCGAATTAAGGGGACCCTGTCCTCAATCATATATATCGTT
Source organism: Anticarsia gemmatalis (assembly GCF_050436995.1). Lineage (NCBI taxonomy): Eukaryota > Metazoa > Arthropoda > Insecta > Lepidoptera > Erebidae > Anticarsia > Anticarsia gemmatalis. Next base: position 3,509,004 of record NC_134756.1, on the reverse strand, counting down.
ATTTTTTGGCAAGCGACAGGGGAAAGTGGCTCGCCTCTACGTTTATAATCCCAGTAAAATGTACGACGACTCCTTGACCGTGTTACATTGCCTTGACGAATTAAAATTACATGTAGTGGTAAAATGTAACGGGTAATTTTAGGTCCCGAATTTCGTTTCAGATTACTGTTAAGATCAATTTCTTCGTACGTGTTTCGTACGTTCGTGTTTTTAAAGAGCGAGCGATAATTTTGTGGTGTTGTATGTTGATTATGTATCTGTATTACATATTGGATATATAATATTATTCATTAAAGTTAGTAGAGTTGTTAAAATATTATCGTAATACGAAAACGTTTATCAAAGAAGTAAGCAGACAGACCTCGTAGTGAGATAGGGAGGCAGAAAAATTGCATCTTGCAAGATGTAATCATATGTTCTTATCGACTAAGAACTTTAGCGAAAGAATATAGCCGCTAGTTTACTATAAAAGGCAAGAGCATAAATAAATTCATAACAGAATTTTGTCACAAATTCTATTTTTCTGTTTCACAAATCCTAGTAAGTACAGTCCAGTCAATTGTATCGACTATATTATCTTATTCATAACTTTCGATACGTCTAAATTTAGCTTTTCTTTTTTTAGAATAGTCCAAAAAAGAAAACCAGATCGTGTTTTATTATGAAAAAACTATTTATTACTTATCCTTTTTTCACATGTGCCTTCTATTTACGGTTTACAAATAGTACTAAACTAGCTGACCCGCGCAACTTCGCTCGCGTCACATAAGAGAGAAATTTCCCGGTTTTTGTAACATTTTTCGTTGCTACTCCGCTCCTAATGGCCGTAGCGTGACGTTATATAGCCTTAAGCCTTCCTCGATAAATCGTCTATTCAACACAAAATTATTTTTCAATTCGAACCAGTAGTTCCTGAGATTAGCACGTTCAAACAAACAAACAAACTCTTCAACTTTATAATATTAGTATAGATTTATGGGATTCAAGGCCTGTTAATATCAGGTTAGAGGGCTAAAAGCTCCCACAAATCTGAGCACTTAAGAATTAGGATCAATTATGCCGATTGTGGATGCTAATGTCGGTTCTAAGTGTAAACGTCAATAATAAATGCGTATATCCCTTTTTACAGCAATACTTTTGTTATACTTATACTAAACGTCATAAGTGTATTTGAATTGTTTCTCACTTTTTATTGTTTTACGCGTACTTATTATTATACCATCATGTCGATAATTGAGGGAGGGTATTCTTCTTCTACGAGGGCTTTTAGTTAAGTAATTCTTAACGTGGCCTTTACAAAATTTCCTTTTTAAAGTTTTAAAATGAAATCAAGCCAAAGGAATCTAGGCCTTCGACTGTTGGTTATTAGATTTCTTAGAATTTCTTTATTAGGCTAAACAAAATACGCAATAGTAAGCACTGAAAAGGAAACTAGAAACATCAGGATAAAACTTTATAAAATAAACTCACGTTACTATTCCATAATTCGTTTAGCAACAACAAAGCAAACCAAAAGACAGTAGAAAGCAAATTAGCGCCAAAAAAACAAAAACAATCCGCCGCTACCCAGACACGGAACGTTAAAAAAGTTTTATAGCCATAATGTAAGGATTAAGTTACGCAAACGAAAGAGGATGACGCTGGCTGACATAAAAACTTTTTAAAGTAATAAAATATTGTTACGTAACATTGTTCTTTTTTTGTTTTTTGACGTTTAGACGCGAAACAACGAGTGTTGATTGGTTGGCTTTGTAACTAATCACAAACTTTCCTAGCAACTCGAACTATATGAAATTGAAACAACGTCGTATTTTTATGAAGTTACTGTGTAGGATAAAAGCTGACAGCATTTGTTTTAGGGATATAATTATTATATCCGCTTGTTGCTCTACCTTTTTGTTTATTAATATAAGTATTTTAAGTAACAACTTAACTTGTGTAAAGGAGCCAGCCAATCTATAAATTAATTTAAAAAAATCTTTTGAAGTTTAGTATAGTTAAAATAGCTCCTGATCTGATTTTCATGACCATTTTTCGATAGCTAGAAGATTTATTGATAGTTGATAGAGGTAGAGTATGGCTCTTCTGTTTACACAAAGATAACTTGACCTAAACTTTTGTATATATGTAGTATGCGTATAATTTTATATTAATCAATAAACTTCATTAGAATAATGGGAGAATACATTGGTTAACGTTTCCTGTACACGCTAAGGTTTACTCGCAATTCGGCGGGTCGATGTTCGCTTTACTACCATGATAGTCGATGAGTCGCAGGCTCGTAATAACAATCGCTTTCCTATAAGTGTACGACGCAAAACTGCGTGATATCGATTAGCAGTCAGATACAATTATTTGGATTTATAAGGATAACATAAATGTATGACGACTTATACCGTGCAATGAGGTGACAAAACTTATGTATGGGAATGATGCTCATCTATACTAATATTATAAAGCTGAAGAGTTTGTTTGTTTGAACGCGCTAATCTCCAGAACTACTGGTCCGATTTTAAAACTTCTTTCAGTGTTAGATACTAGATAGCCCATTTATCATCACGCTACGACCAATAGGAGCAAAGTACCAGTAAAAAATGTTACAAAACCGGGAAAATTAAGATCCATTCTCTCTTATGTGACGCAAGCGAAGTTGGCCGAGTCAGCTAGTGATGTTATATTTGTAAATATATTTTCGCTCTATGCCTAACAATTTACCTAGTTTGTTGTCTAGTCCTTAACAACAAACTATTGGTATTTATATAATGGAATTTTTCTTTGGTCACAAACAGCAAAATCTAAAGTTACTAGTTTGTACTTTTTAACAATACCCGCCATTAAAAGATTTCTCAAGAGTATGATAAAAGAGAAAATAAAATTTTATTTAGGGAATATTTTGAGCTGTCCTAATGGTTCTCATACGTATTGATTCCGAGAAAACACTAAACTTTTTGCTGATCACTAGTCTGGGTTTACGGCTAGCGGCTGTACGTGATAAAATCCTGGCTGTATAAATCCCTACCTTTACCTACTAGAAAAATAAAAAAATAAAGCAATAACGAGACTTTTTACACGAAAACTTTTTACAGAGTTGACGATAAAGAACCATGAAAATAGTCTGAGACATTTTCATATTCCGTTTCAGTGCAAAGAGAATGTTTATAAATTGTTTATTCTCTAAAGTAAGTTTTTGTGTCGCTATCACTATTGTAGATGGCAGTCTAGAAATTTACATTAAAGACAGTGTTGTCCTAGGTTTTATAAATTAAGTTGAGGTGGTCTTTGTGTAAAGCTTTTAAAGTACGCTCGTGGTAAAGTCATTTGCATATTTACATGAGATTGTAGACTTGACTATTTTCTTTGCATAAAAGAGCAAGTTGAAACACGTTATCTATGTATGTTTTTTTTAGGTTATTTAAGTAACAAAGTAGCGACATCAGTCTTTGAGTCAATGTATACCTTTTTGGCTTTCGACTTTATGATTTTAACTGTTTCTGATCTGCGACATGAAATTGTCTGTCAAATGTTAATTTTCAATGAAGATCCGTGCGATTCTGTCTATTCAATCACGACTGTCATAAGAAAAGTAAAAAAAAATAAATACCAAAAAAAAATTTGACAAATAAAATGAAAAGTTCTGCTATAAAAATAAAACATTATCATTGTTATAAGTCCGAGTTTCTAATCAGCTTCAATTAATCACTTCATGAAATGCGACACTAATAAGCGAAAAACATCATGATTACTCACTCAAACGGCATTAAAACCAAACAAGGCATGAAAACACAAAACCGCCGCTTTAGCTATAAAAAAGGTGTTTATTTTTTAAACCACGTGAACTTTCAAACAGCCACCATTGCCAACCAGAAACAGAAATGTTGCAAAACATTTACATAACGTGACCAGTAGACCGTCAACTTAATCATTTACCAATAACCCACCAAAACTATCGGTTGCTATCGAAATCATCTCAGAACGGGGCAAAAACCAAACAGACACTCACTTTCACTAACTCGCGATTTTTTTTTGCAGGCAAAGGCGAGGAAGTGAGACCATTCGGTGCATTCGAATCAGACAGTGTTGTGAATTAAAGTGAATGACCGTTGATTTAGTGAGTTTAGTGATATTGTGCATTATAAATATTGTTACGTTTACAACAATCAACTGGAAAAATGGTAAGTTCTAATTTTAGTTTGTCTATTTGTATGAATTTGTATGAATGATTTTCCGATGCCATTAAGAAAAAAAACATAATATTGACGTTAAATATTTTGGCGCGTTTAATTTTAAAATTAGATTGTTTCTATTTTTAACTTTTCGGTATCTGATATTATTAACTTAATATGGAAGTTTATAATATGTTTGAGTTATATATAATCTATTTATACTTATGAAAGCCTCCTACGCCTTTAAATTCATTAGAAAAGTTTTGTCAGTATGTTTAATTCTGTATAGGTAATTTAATATAACTTTGAGAGATGGTAGGCACAAAATATAAACTAATTTAAAACAAACACTCGTATTTAATGTTAGAAAATCTAAATATATATAATTATAAATAATTTAAAAAAGTTTTCTACGTGTTTCCTGCCAGTTTTTGTGACACTTATTTCGTTTTCTTTAATTGGTGAAATGTTAGATCCAACTTTATTTTTGTCTCTCGTTTAATTTACTAAATAATAATAAAATATTAAATTCAGAAGAATTACTGACTCTATAGTATTTTGTGAATATTGTGAGGGGACCTACAAAAAAGGTAGAAGAGAATTTGGACAAAGCACATAGTTATACTAAACTTCCTAGTTTCATTTCTTACTTACCAAAAACAATTTCAAGTACAAAACTCTTTCCATAAACACAACATTGACCTTAGCTCGTGTCATCAAAGAAAAAAAAAACAATAACAAAGCTTCCTCGTCATAAATCTATTTGGCGCCAAAATGGCTCATTATTCTATTATTTATCAACATCACAATAGGTGCTTATAACATACTAGCACATAATGTCTTACGCTCGGAAGACATAAGGATAAAAATTAAGGAACTGTATTGATTGCAAATTGTTCTAATTATTTTTTCCTGTTACAACTGAGGTCGGATTGATTTCGGTTTGTTGAAATGAAATGCGGAAAACGTGATTGATATTTCCGATTAAACATTTCTTAGTAAAAATATTAATTGGATACTACTTTTACGGTAACAAAAGGTCGTATTATTATAATTATAGATTGAATATAACTGCCACATAGCGTTTTAGAGGTAAAATAAAAAAAAACAACAAATAAATAAAACCCATTCATGTTCTACTGCTGGGTACGGGTTTCCTCAGAGGAGGAAACGGTGGAGGAAGGGATTAGGCCTTGAGCCCACAAGCAAGTGCTCAAAATGTAAAGTAAATTAATATAATACAATTCTCTCTCTCTCTCTCTCTATCCCTAATGGTAGTCTTCCTTATCTTTCTCTTCCACTTCGTCTATCCTGGACATCGTCTTCGGTAACCTTGCTTATGTCTTTTGGCGCTATACTTTCCCATCTTGTCTTGGACTATCCTCTGGATCTTCTGGAGGGAAAACTGTAGTACTCTCTCTCTCTCTCTATCTCTCTCTTTCTTTCTAAATACATAAAATAAATAATTAACTAAATAATCAGTTAATCTCTCGAAGGTTCGTCTGTAAAGTTAAGGATCGCCACTTAATGTCCGTTTTAATTAATCTGTCTTATCCTACTTTGTTGAGAAACAATCAACATTAATGTTTTATTACTCTCTTAGGAACTTGGGTCAAGGTTGCAAGGTAAACGGACAAACGGACATAGTTTTATAACTAGCTATACAAGTATACTTCTAATAGACTATTATTCTTAACAAAACTAGTACAGTTTGAATGTAACTCGATCGAAACATCGGGTAATAAATAAAGTATCGTAACTTATTTTCACCGCATTTGACTTGTTCTGATATGCACAACAAGTCTTATGCGGTAAAAATTTACTAATACACTATTACTAATACATAATACTAACACTTATATAAGTGTATTACAAGCCGTGGTATTTCAAAAACGTCATAAACCTGCATAACATAATGTATAAAGGCTAGTTTTTTTTACAAAATCACATCATAATAGATACAGACAAGGAGGAGCTATTGGGGAGACTTTTGCCCAGCAGTAGGATGATACAGTCTCATAATAATAGTAAAATAAATGATTAAAACTTACCTGAGGAGGTAGGTAGAGACGCAAATGCTACTTTTAGGGAACAATATAAGAATGATGGTAGAAGATTTTCAATGCAGCTGCTATTGTGCTTTTGTTAAACTGTCATTGTTAAAAGAAAATAAGTTGACAGTTCAAGTTCAATGACCTTACAAGTCATTCTTTCTAAATGCTTCAGTTTCCTTATTCGTGCAAAACTTAATCGTAACTGAATGCATTTTAGCGGAACTTGTTTAAAACGATTTGAATGCAATGAATGAACAGAAATCTGTTGAACGGAAAATATTTATGCATTGATCAAAGCATTGCGATTGAAATGGTTTATTAAGAAATTAATTTTATTTTTATACTTAATTTTTAGGAATAGGAACGTAATTTTTTTTTTTTAAAGATCGTAAATGACGAAGGCTTGATTTAGAAATATGAAAAGAATGCATTCAAAGATTTCTGATAAATATTTTCCTGAAGTGGGACTCGAACTCACAATAATGTTTAAATAATATTAATAACAATATCAAAATCGTCCGTACGAGATTTACCATACACAGACAAACACTTGTTGACTTTCTGAAAGAATAATATTATTCTACTAATAATAAAAAAAATAGAACCAAAATACTTTACGAAATACTTATTGTTATATTCTCCTACTAAAATATATAAGTGTACTTATTATCCAATCGCAATAAAGTTCAGTCTTCTCTTAGGTGAAATAATTCAGTACAGTCGATTACCGACAACTTGGGACTAATAAGAACAGATAAACTTCAACACTATTGAAAACACTAATTTCTGCCTGCGTTTTTGCCTGGCTTTTAACAACCTTTCGCAATTCTAGGCTTAGAAAAAAGTCAATTTTGTATTGGACTTGCTCTTGTGATCAAGAATTGTCAAAAACTGCTGTTTTCATTTGCATAGGCTTTTTTTTATTACCTTAGTAAAAAGTGTGCTATGTTTGTCTACAATACTTTAATATATTTTTAAAGTCATTTGAAGTCTAATGCAGCAATTATTAGCATTAGTTACTTTCGTATGATTACTTTAAAACAATAAAATTACGATACATCTATACTAATATCATAAAGCTGAAGAGTTTGTTTCTTGGTTTGTTTGTTTGAACGCGCTAATCTCAGGAACTACTGGTCCGATTTGAAAAATTCTTTCAGTGTTAGATAGCCCATTTATCGAGGAAGGCTATAGGTTATATATCATCATGCTACGATCAATAAAAGCAGAGTACGAGTAAAAAATGTTACAAAAACGGGGAAAATTTTGACCCATTCTCTCTTATGTGACGCAAGCGAAGTTGCGCGGGTCAGCTATGATCCATAAAACGATTTCAAAAATCTGTTCAGTAGTATCAAAGAAAACCTCTTACAAACAAACCTACCTTACACGATAGATCTACATACATTATTTATTAGTACATCAAGAGCTCATAGGAACGACCTAAACGACTGGAAGAGGGAATAAAAGCTAGCATTTTATTTCCAGCCAATTCGCACAACGTCTCATTTCAATAACCCTGTGTATAAAACTTTATTGACTACTAACTTGTATGTCAATTTGGCTCTACACGTTTCATGGCTGGTTTTCTTAGAAATGTTAGAAATAAGTTCTTTTTTGTGAGGTAATGTGTTATGTTTTTGTAGAAACTGTTTTGAAGATGTAAAAAATTTGGTCGTTTTTATTTACTCTTTTGCCTCACCAAAACATTAATGACACATTTAGAACGCATGCGAAGTCACAAATCCTCCCTTTGTCAGTCCCTAATTCAATCTAGAAGGAAATCCATGCCCAGCAATAGGCGGTAATTTTCTTCTTCGGTCTTTTTTATCGCAATTAAAAGTATTGTAGAAAATCAAAAGATAGTTTCCGAATACACTGAACGTGGAATCTTTTAAAAATGTATCATAATCCTAGCGCACTGTTGCACCTTAAAACAGCTGTAAATAACACTGACCGGTATTCCATCCAAGGTTTGACCTTGAAAAGCCACCTTAACCTCACTAATTGTTTACAGACTATTAGTATTTTCCCACTAGTTAGTGTTACTAAGTGTTCAATATTTATTAATTACTTGAAACATAATTATTGATTCAGTTTTTTATTGATCATAAAGTAAAGTTTTAATACATTGTTAAAAAGACAAATCGATGGCCAAGCACGTTTTTAATCATAATGTTAGATATAAGAATGGTTTGTTTGTTTTACGATTGTATCGAAAACTTTATGTGTTAAGAAACTATATAATTTTATTAACACATTGTATTCTTTTAGCGGAATGTTACTCGTCAATAAATACATGAAATAATAACTATATATTACTAGCTGACCCGCGCAACTTCGCTTGCGTCACATAAGAGAGAATGGGTCAGAATTGGGAGAGAGTGTTACAAACGTTTTTGTAACACTTTTTACTGTTACTCTGCTCCTATTGGTCGTAGCGTGATGATATAACATATGCTTTTTTTTTCACGAAAGATATTCTCAAAATTATTTATATCTCTTAATATAACGAAATCGTGCTAAGGCATATCCGCCATTAAAACAGTTGCCATGACAACTGAATTTTGTTAATTCGGTGTCATTATAATATTGATTATTCGCGACTTCGTTCGCCACCTGAATTTTCCCGGGAAATGCGTCATTTTCCCGGGGTAAAAAGTAGCCTATGTCCTTTCTCGAGTATCAAAATATCTCCATACCAAATTTCATGCAAATTGGTTCAGTAGTTTAGGCGTGATTGAGTAGCAGACAGACAGACAGACAGACAGACAGACAGACAGACAGACAGACAGAGTTACTTTCGCATTTATAATATTAGTATGGATAATAAAGATATAAACTTTCATTCTTCAAGCAAATCGGATAAAAATATGTTTTATCAATAGAAACACGAAAGCTAGGCATATTCCTTTCAAAAATATTTCAACATTTTGAAGTAAAATACTCACAGAATAACTTCAAGTTTTCCAGAAATCCTTTAAAGGTGACAAAGTCACGAGTAAGAGTGTATTAGAAAGAACTTTGCGTTTTCAAAGAAAGTGATTTTTTTATATGTTTTTATGCTAAAAGAGCAAACCAAAAATCTTACATTCGTTGAATCTTTGATACTCTTCCGTACAATACATCTCGTCTATTTTGCTAGTAACAATCAAAGGCAAGCTCGCTAAACGTAATCACACATCGCGTGATATAACTTGACCATCAGCATAATTTTTAATATCGTTAAGATCAGACAACTGTATCGGTTATACAATAAACACTTCCTGCTCGAGAAAAACCACTCTAAACACGATTAAATTAAGGTATAATTTAGGATATCAGTTGTAGGATATCCGGATGGTGTTAATCCAAGGAATTTTAATCTTTAATTATTGGGTGATAAAGTTTGTATTATGTTGAAAGGTGTAGCGAAAGTGGTTTATATATATTTTTTTACTCTCACTATCTCTCGGTCATGGTCGGTGTCTTACGTAGGCTATGGAACGAGAGTGACAATGGATAGGTAATTTTGGCTCGCGTTAATGTGTGTACTTCGAAAACGTCGTATGAACTGTATGAAGTTCATGGTTATTTTATTTCGGAAGCAATTTCCTTAAGCTTTTTATGTTATTGTTGTGTCTTTAGGCTTTTGTTGAGTTTGAATATTGAATGCATTTCACTTTTCTCTACATTCGCTCATCGGTATTTTTTATCGTTAGGTTATGGTGCAAAAGAATTACACGATACGATATTTCAGGAAGCTACATACAATAGATACTATATTATATTGTTTGTTCATATTGTTAGTCAATTACTTTCTAGGTGAAGTTTTATTTCGCAAGAAAGATTTTTCCGGTAAGGTGACATTGAAATTCTTTTACGACATCTAGTAAAAGTATATTTAGATTGCTTAATCAATTTATCTCATTCATCGTAATTAAATACACATTGTGTCCTGACAAAAGAGCGTAGGAGGTAGCTAAATAAATGTATTTACAGTGACACATTTATACGGATTCTGGATACGTCACCGTGAGTTTTCATACAATACTTACGCAATGCATGACAGTACGTTTTGTTATAAATAAGCTTTCTTGATTGACAGATCAATGATAAATCAATTCTAATTAGTTTATTGGTACAAAAAGGAAGTAGAATTAGGCGCCTGTTACTAAGTAGGTATTTAGTTTTTACAAATTTTTATATACAAAAGAAAACTATTAGAGTTAGGGAGCTAATTAAATTTCTATAAAACGTGGGATTGTGTTACTTTTCTACTTAATACATTGATGTAATCTATTGCCTTCGTTAAAAATCATAGCCAATATTCTAAAGATACTAGCTGACCCGGCAAACGTTGTTTTGCTATAAAAAAAAGTGTCACTTAGGGGCATCAAAAATAGATGTTGGCCGATTCTCAGACCTACTCAATATGCTCACAAAGTTTCATGAGAATCGGTCAAGCCGTTTCGGAGGAGTACGGTAACGAAAACTGTGACGCGAGAATTTTATATATTAGATTTAATGAATAATTTGACATTCCCACTTTTGAAAAATATTTATTATTTTGTCATTGTTCCTGTATGCAACGGATCATAAAGCCAATGAAACAGAGTACTGTTGTCTTCCATCAATTGACACGGCTCATAATTCGTAATTAAACACTTTCTACACGTAGACTCTTACCGTGACTGAACCGTGGAGCCATGGCGATTACTTCCTTACTTGCTTCGTATCAGATTTATTAAGATAGCTTCCTCGATATTGTTTATATAGTCCGAGCTATAGTAAATTCGACTAGTTAACCCACGTGGTTTCACATGAATTGAAATTGGATTTGCAAAAAAAAATATAGTACGAGTCGATGAGGTTTTACTCTTGGAAGATGGGCCAACGTCCGGGAATCATATTCACTGAACATTTAAATTGTTTTTATATATTCCAACATAGAAGAAGCGTAGGTACCGTGGAAGGCGTATGCTGCTCCGTGACATAATTTAAAGGAGCTGTCAGTCGGAAGGTTCAGACCATACATAAAAAACAAATATTAAGATTGACATTTAAAAATAATTAATTAGTTTCTTACTTTTAAATTGTACAAGCATGGTTAAAAAAGTTATAGATAAATTTACATCCATCCAAAGAACCGACACCACACAAACATCTGTTTCGCGTGATGTCCAAAGTTTATATCAAATTAAATACAGAAACATTTTAAGCGTTTAAGCTGCAGTAATTATTCTTTACACAACCGAACGGGCAGTAGAAAGTGTTAAAATTAGAGTTCGTGAGAAATCCTGGTGTCTGGCCGACTAATTGAAATGTACAGTAATTGACCATAATTTAAGTTAAAGACAACACTCGGTACTGCAGTTATTAGCAAACACTTTCTAATACAATAACTCGTAATATGTTTTGAAATAAGTAATCTGTCATTTTGTATGTGGCTTGCAAACATATTTGGTTCAACATGAATCTGCCCAGGCGTTCGGTAAAATCTAATATATTAATGTAGATGAATGAACTTGATTGCCTCCATGGCGCAGTGGTTTATGTCGCCACGCCGCGATCACTGCGTCGGGAAGTCGTGGGTTCGATTCCCACACGGGACAATTATTTGTGCGATCCACAAATAATTGTTTGGGGTCTGATTGTACTTTGTGTCCGTTGTTTGTATGTTTGTAAAAGTCCCCGCGACACAAGAGCAATAATTCTTAGTGAAAATGTGTAGGAAAAACGCCGCGTCTAAATAAAAACCGGATTGCAGCGTTCGGACCCGAAGAAATTACCAGATCGGCATAAGTCAAAACCTAATGTTACTTATTATGAAAACAAAATACGAATTATCGTAGGTCAGTAACTTTTTGTTTCATTGTGGCGTCAGAACTAATTTGTTTTGGTCTATTGTTGAGTGGTGAAGCAATGGAAAGCAATTTATCGTTGTAAACAGTTCATTTGCAATATATCTGTGGAAATGGGGCTCTTGTCTTCATAAATTTGATGCAATTACACGACTAATGATTAATGGTTGACTTTATTTTAAAGGCTTTCCTTGTGGCATTTACGGCTAGAGTCATAATTGCATTTTTTATGTACAATTTAACATACGAAACTTTTTTACTATGTTGTAATGGTAACAATAGCTTTCCAAATCTATACTTATAAGGATTTAAAGCCAAAGAGATTATATTATAATGTAACGGGTCTTAATCGCGATTGAAAATTAGAGGTTAGAATACCTTATATGTTCACCCGACGTTTCGATCGCATTACAACGACCGTGGTCACGAGCTGACTGATGTGGCTGCTAAGCGTCGTCTCCTTGCGGCCCGAGTTTCGATGCCTACCCTCACTTGGTTTTCACTGAGTGTACATTGTTCGGAACATATAAGGTATTCTAACCTTTAATTTTCAATCGCGATTAAGACACGTTACATTATAATATTATGTGTACAAGTCGCGACAGTTTAAAATCGTTAAAGCCAAAGAGATTGTTTGTCTGAACGCGTTTATCTGAGGAACTGCTGATTCAAATAAAAAAAGAAAATCAAATTGAATTTCCCATTCATCGAGGAAGGCTTATAGCCCATATATCCCCTCGCTGTGACAAACAGGAGTGGAGCAGAAATAAAAAACAGGAAAACTGAAGTCCACGCGGACGAAATCACGGACGGCCGTTAGTATTATATCAAACTAGTATATTACTATTATAATCCATCAAATTACGTTGAAATTGTCAAACTTCCGGTGTAAGAAATGCGTGTGACAGGTGACAGTTGTATATTATAGATATTATATGTAGCGGGAAATGTATCACGGAAACAAACATTGTGTACTGTGTAATAAAACAATAATGTGTTGTGAGGAAATCGAAGCGATGTAAAAGTGGTAAATACGATAATAATGCTGGGTAATGGAGTTTTTATTATTAAAGAAATTATGTGTTCAAATATATATTTTGATGAATTTCTTGAGGGCATGTAAAGTCCCGCTCTTGGCCAGCGTGGTAGACTTAATGCCTAACCCCTCACCATTTCGGGAGGAGACCCTTGCCCATATTGCCAAAAGATTTTTCATGCCCTCAAGAAATGAATTAAAAAGATCTTCAACTCAGCTCTAAAATAACTCATGCGTTGTGAATACTACAATACGCAATAGTGACATTATAACTTTTATAAAATACTAGCTGACCCGCGCAACTTCGCTGGCGTCACTTAAGATAATTATAATTTTCCCCGTTGTTGTAACAATTTTCACTGTTACTCTGCTCCTATTGGTCGTAGCGTGATGATATATAGCCTATAGCCTTCCTCGATAAATGGGCTATCTAACACTGAAATAATTTTTCAAATAGGACCAGTAGTTCTCGAGATTAGCGCGTTCAAACAAACAAACAAACAAACAAACAAACTCTTCAGCTTTATAATATTAGTATAGATATAAATATAGCAAGGTTCAATGACAACTCAAAATTTATATTCAATAGAATGATCCCTGAGAAATCAGTAGGTAAACTATGCATTCCGAACTTTAGTGTATCTCGGAATAATTTAAAATTAAATCCAAAACACGTGCGGTTCCGATGTGTTTATATATTTATTTGTATTTGCTACGGTGCCCCTAGAGATACTGACCCTTGCAATCCGGCCTAGGTCAGGCCTTTAAATCGTGGTTAAAGAATGACGGTACTGAGGAATGTTTTCGCTTAAAGGAAAGCAAATAGCTTATACTAAACCTTGTTTTTAACGATGCTCCATTTTCGTGGTTATTTTATCAGTTATTCTAATTCATGCTTTAGGACAAGACATTATTTATTCAAGAAAAGAGATTTTTCTGACACTCTTGATTTCTATGCATTTATAACTTTTTTTTTATTTAAACTTCTGAGAGTATTTGTATTCCTCAACTAAGATAGCATTGGTGTTAAGTCATGTGAAAGGTCTTTCACTAATCATACGATAAAAAACCGGCCAAGTGCGAGTCGGACTCGCGTACGAAGGATTCCGTTCGTAGGGTTCTTATATATATGTTGTTATAGAGGCAAAGGAAATACATTATTTGTGAAAATTTCAGCTTTATAGCTATCACGTTTTATGAGATACTGTGTAGAGACAAACAGACAGCGGAGGCTTAGTAATAGAGTCCCGTTTTACCCTTTGGGTACCGAACTTCAAAAAAGATGGTAATGCGTATACAATTTAAAACACTGTCATAACACTATATTAAATTCTACATCTTCCTAATCAAGTTTAAAGACTACGTTGTCATTACAAATATTAATCAAAAGAACAGGTTTCTTGTCGAAGTGATTATGATGTAATACCTAGGCCAATATTAGTGTTAATTTAGTAAGGAACTGGACGTGAGGCCACGAATTAATTATGTCTGTTGCTATTAGATTAGCTAATTACAAGATGCTTTAAAGAATTCTTGAGTGAGATACTAGTGTTTAGTGTAATTTTATGTGGTGTTTTGAGTTTTGTTTAAGATAGCGATAAATGAAGTCCAAGAACGATTTAGTTATTGTTTAACCAACTATTTACCCTTCAGTATGATTGATATCCACAAGATTTCCTTTCTTAAGACTTTAAGGAACATAATTGTAGCATTATTTCTTGATATCATTTTCTGTCATCATTCAAATTATATTGCAAAAACATAGATGTATTTTTATTATAAGAGACTTATTAGAACAGATTCCTACACCATCATCTTAAAACAAAAATATTTACGGTTAGTTTACAGTAAAAACGCTATATTTGATACGCTATCAAACCAACTATACTTACTTTACATTAAATTCAGTAATAAATACAAGTCACGCTACAGTTACCCATTACGTACTTACCAAAGTACGCAAACCGGATAAGATTGTCGTGTATATAACAAAGCTTCCTGTTGTATCCTTGTCGCAAATATTTACATAGTTAATATTACAGCTGTTTGCACGTGGGTATATACCCGGAGAAGATTCCGGGAACCTTCTGAAGGATTTGTGAAAATCTTACTTGATGAACTGTCGGAACTGGCTTTTACGTTTTTATTCTGTGCGTAAACCCTCTGATATATTATTGTAGGATACCAGCTTTTGTTTACGGCTTTGTTCGTGTGAAGAAGTTTTTGAAAAAATTGGGTTTGTATTTCTAAATGACTGTCGTGTCAATCTTAAAATCGCTGCCTGCACTATTCTTAACAAGTGTAAAGGTATATTTGAATGTACCGTTTAGACTTTATAGATATGCTTTAGGTAAAATTTTATAGAAAAACCCTGAAAGTGGCGCATTTAAAAAACACAGCTTAAAAATATAAGGACTTTCTGAATTCGGGTGTAAGCTTTATAAAATTTGATAAATTAAAAAAAACCTTTATTTTAAATACCTACAATCTTTTAATTAAAATAACTAAATACAGGCAAATTAAATACTTTATTAGAACGGCACTTTCTTTATAAGTATGTACAGAATATTATTAGTCGCAGTAAACAGGATTCTTTGAAGACTAATTCTGTTCCTAGAACAAACTTTCTGCACGACTTACCAAAGGTTTCCTAAAGCGATCCTATTACTTTATAAGATCATTTTTTAGCTTTTATATAGGTCGATCTATTTTTGTCAGTCAGATTTTGAATTATTACTAGGTTTTATAAAATAAAGACTTTTCAGTACACTGTCTATTTCAGTTCGCGATAAACTTATAATCTATTGGTTCAGTAGTTTAGGCGTGATTAAGTAGCAGACAGACAGAGTTACTTTCACATTTATAATATTAGTATGGATACATGAAGTGTTTCTCGCGGAAGGTTCTAGTGTAGTTTTTAACCGTGTTGCTAAAATAATTCGAGTTACTTATCTTGTTTATTTGACTGCCTCCTTGGCGCAGTAGTTAATCCGCCACCATTGCATCGGGAGGTCGTGGGTTGGATTCCCAGACGGAATAATTATTTGTGTATCCACAAATAGTTGTTTTTCTGGTCTGGTTGTACTTTGCGTCCGTTGTTTGCATGTTTCTTAAAGTACCATCCACACTAGAGCAATTTTTAGTGCCGGAGTTATCTTTTTTATCTATTTCCGATTGATTAGAAAGTAAAAATAATTTAAGTGAATAATATTACGATCTTGCAAATTGAATATCACTATGACATATTTTAACTTCAATTCTAAGATTTAATGGAAAGTAGAGGAAATAAACGATTGAATGATCGTATCACAGTACAGTAATGATAGTTGTAAAGTACTTTTATTGATGGTTATTACTTATTGAATCTAAGTCATGAGCGATAGCGGGAATGCAGTATACGTATATGCATAAAATCATGCCTTTTTCCCTTAGGGGTATGCATAGACCAGAGAACGCCACTTGGTACAATACTTACTAACTTCTGTCATTCATATTTACACAACTTGCTTCATGCACATTCGTGCATATTATGTTATATTGCTAGAAAACGACTGTAACTTTTTTTTAAGACTATTCCCACACTAAGAATTGCTCTTGTGTCGCGGGGTTTTACAAACATACAAGCAAGGACATAATTTTGGTATTCCCCCGACTATTGCCTGCAACGAAACTGTACTGAAACTTTTCTCAGAATAATGAGAATGTTCTACCTTCGAAAAATAATCAAGTTTCAATATAATTTGTTAATATGCGTTTTAAGAGCTACTTTATACCCTACATCATACACATACGTACAATTCATTATAAAATATCTTTCTTTCAACTTTCAGAACTAGGTATTTAGCTCACTGTATATTTGTTTGTATTCTCGGTATATATTAATTATCCCGCTAGCCACCAGTAATATTTTTGCATTAATTACAAGAGAAAGTAATTAACATTTCGATGCCTACGCTCCGTAGTATTTTAATTGAAATATCTTAATGGTTACTGTAAAAATATTATTTTAAGTACTTTTTTTGGGGATTAAATTTTACGCTTTGATCACTTTGTAAGTGTATAACGGTCTGCGTTTGGCACCTTGATATTAAATTAAGCACTTTAAATATTCTGTGTGTTCAGGTAAAAGGAATTAACTGCAGCTCGATTCTTTATTACTATCGATTACCGGCATCCGGCTAGTTATCGAGAAATTTAACACGAACATCTCTATAGCGCCTCTACCGGGCTCTGTAAGAACTATTTTGGCAGTACAATTTAAATGTCAAACTCTCGATACTCGACGGTACGGTCTGTAGAGCATTGCTCTACTGAATTAACTTGTTACATTATAGATGTGCTTGGATATATCTCAGTTACTATCGTAAGTATTTTGTATGTTCATAATGTCATAAGGCATTTGTGACGTAAATCGCGTAAAGCCCATAACCGGTACCCCACCCATAATAGGAAAAAGAAAGGTAAACAATGTCTGCGCCCGATATGCGTAATAACTTTTCCTAGTAACCGACAATTGCGTATTACATAACACACGCAACTTTTGTATCACACTACGGAATTTCACCTAGTAGTCTATTTTTGTCCCTTACCTCTTCATAATAAAAGAAAAAGATAGAAAGTGGTGAGTGGAGCAGCGATAAAAACTCACTTTCTAGTTTAATGATAAATTGCATTCATTAAGCGTTGATGTTTGCGAATTTAAACTCGGGTAATAGTTATGTGTTTGTGGTATTACTGTAGATTGTCGCAATGAAACCTCTTAGGACCCGTTCACGTAAGAGTTTTTTTGTCAGCATTGTTCGCGACAAAAGTCTTCGTAACGCGAACGCAGTGACAACGCCGTAGAAATGCGATCATAACGCAACGTAAACGTCGAAATATTGTTGGTGACAGTGTGCTCTTGCATGAATGTGTATTGTTTTTTACTCTAAAGAAATTCAATTAGTTTTAGGAAGGAAAATCCCAAAAATGTGGCTTTAATGTGATAAAGTTATATCCACAATGCCTATTTGAAACACCTTTTGTGCAAAAATGTGAATAAAAAATATCATGGCTAGCGTCCTTTTCCTGCATTCAGAGTACATAAGGACAAACGGAAGGTAGAATGTTAAGGACATAAATATTTTCTTTTTTATTCGCAGCCATTAACATAACAAATTGCCAAATTAGCTTCGGTCATTAGCGTAATCTCGCCTTATAAATATCTACTAAATTATTAATAGGTATACGACTGACGTAATCTGTGCTTTTAAAATGTCCTTAGACTGTTGAGAACAGTCGCTAATTCTTGATTTTAAGTCCTTTTGTAACTGATAACAGAGGTTTGAAGGAGGAATTTGAATTCAGTGTAATTAGTTGTGAAGAAAAATATAGTTTGCATGAGGATTGTTCGTTTAAATAATTCTCGTGTTTTTGATACTTCAGAAACTACTAATAAATTTAACAGTCACTAAACTAACTAACGCTCGTTTTCAATACGCTATCCATCCAATATGTACTTACTAAAGAAAAGCGTAATCTATCTTTGCCTAGTTTATCGTTATTTCGTTTTCTAAAATCCATTAATGAATAGTAATCCATCTGAAATTATGGTTACGATATAATATTACTCAACTCTAAAGTTGTGTTTTTCAAAGAGAAATAGATAACTATAGATCATTTTGTCGTTATAATTTAAAATAGCAATCTATCTGCTATGTTTGGAAACGAAGAAATCGATACACAAATTCTACTGTAATATAGACTTACCCCCGGTTTTTGAGGTACATTTAGCGATAGTTTATCTATTCAATAGCGTTTAAAATCATATAAAAAACACTATTGAATAGAAAACCTACTAAATGTACTCAGAAACTCACTACCGAAATATTTTATGATCTCTCGTGGTGATCTTGAGGTCATCCTTGACCTTAACCTCCCCCATTGATAAGGCGTGAACAGTAGCACATTAACATCATCAATGATGGTCTCCAAACTTTCTCATAATTTAAACGTCAGTTAAAATTAACTGCCAGCCATGTCAATTCTTACCGGTTAGTCTTGAACTGTCATAGCCTTGTTAAGTCTTAAGGTCCAACGATTTGGTAAAAACGACGTTGTTTATGTTCCTGTGCGAAACTTTGTTGAGTAGTTTTGTTGATAATTTTGTTTTTTTGGAGGTAAACATTTTGAGTGTATAATGCACTCAGACCTTAATTAAGGTTGTGTTTGTTAATACAGTTCTTATGGAGTGTTAGAATTTAAAGCATTTTTGCGTCAGTCAGGATAACGTTTTAATTTAATCAGACTCTTTAGTTCTAACGATGACGAGAAGAACTAGCAATTCAAAGGTTGCAGATACAGTTTCCGAATTATGTTGAATTTCTAAATATTTTCAAGGGTTCGCCAGCTTACTTACGTCTTATAATTAGTGTAACAACGGACTAATCAGAAACTCAAGGGTTTGTGATGTCACAAGAAAAGAACTAAATTTTGCGACATATGAGGTGTTAATACACGTGTTCCACAAATCTTTTCGTAGGAATTCTTAAATATTTTTCATTTTGATATCAATGACGTCGGCGAGCACGAGGCTCGTGAAGGTTTCTCAGCGCTGGCCCTCAGGGGATTGGTCCCACGTATAACACATTACATGCGTGAAACAACACATGAAATTTGTTATTATTTCATTTTTCCTTATTTAATTTAATCAGACTTTAACAACAGATGTAGATGGGTCCTGCAGTTTAACTTGCGTTTACGGTGATTCCTCTACTTTCAAGGGTCTAAGGGCCTCTGTAGTCCTTTACACTATTTTATTGTTGCAATTTTATTGGTACAGATATTGCTACCTTGCGGCGTTTTGTTGTTGGGCAAAAGCTAACCCCCTTGCTCACCATTATCCCCTTTCTTTTGCAGTCATTTCCCTTTTTTTATTCGCCTTATCTAATTGGTTTCAAAACCTGGCTTGTATTTTTATAGATTATTGCGATCTTGTTTGCGGATGATACCTCAATAATCATCACTTCCAAAGATGAAGAAAAATTTGAAACTAATATTAATAATGCATTAAAAGATATAATAACATGGTTAGACTTAAATAATTTAAAAATTAACATAGGAAAAACTAACATAATTAACTTCAAAACACAAAAAAGTAGCAACAAAGAGCTAAATATAACATACAATAATCAAAATATCAATCAATTACAAAGTACTACATTCTTGGGTATTATTATCGACCAACACTTAAAATGGACTGAACACATTGCCAGCATCTGTAAGAAAATTAACAAATTTGTCTTCGCATTGAAAAAAGTAAAAGAAACCACTTCCATGCATGCTTCACTGATGGCTTATCATGCATATGTTTGTTCTATAATTCGCTATTGTATAGTTGTGTGGGGACATTCAATAGATAGTACAAGGATATTTGTAGCACAAAAGAAATGTGTACGTGCAATATTTAACTTGGAATGGCATGAATCTTGTAAGCCTATATTTAAAACACACAATCTTTTAACAGTACCTAGTATTTATATTTATGAAACAGCTAAATTTGTAAAATATAACACTCACCTTTTTGAAGTGAAAAATAACAACAATAAACGAACAGTCACGCATTCATATTTAAAATTACCAGTGCCCAGACTTGAAATGATCCGACATAGTTGTGTATATATGGCGCCATTAATATATAATTCTATATCAAAAAGTATAACGGAATTACCGTATAATAAATTTTGTATTTCACTGCACAAATGGCTGGTACAGGAATGTTTCTACTCTATAAATGATTTTCTAAAGAAATACGCCACTCAATCTTACCATTTTACTAACACTTTGTAAGGAAAAATATTATTCTTTATACCCTCGATTTGTGTAGGTGTTATATGTATAAAAAATAAGTTTCAAATGTTTAGAATATATTTAATTTAAGTTTAAGTTTTATATAATGTTTAATGCCTAATATTTGCATGTCTTAATGACAAAATATGTGATACTGTATTGTTTTGATAACCAACTCTTGTACCATATTTTCTGCAAATAAAAATAATTTGAATTTGTTCAAACAAACTTGCAAAAGAGCACTTCAGTTTTAAAAGTGTACATTTCATAAACTTAAAAACATGAATACATTACGCCTGTTTATACATTCTGACAAAAGTAAAACAAAAGACAAAAGAAAGAAATAGATGAATCATCATGAATTTGTTATTTTGAATTCCTTGTGAGACAGGTTTAAGTACCTTTTTTGCGCAAAAATAATAAATAATTGAAACGGAATGCGTGGGTAGACCGAGAAAAGGTTTTAGATCAACAACAAAAAATCCGATGACTTTAAAATATTTCGAACAACCAACATTAAAAAAGGTTTGGTATACGAACATTTTATTCATAAATTTAGTAGAAACTAAATAATTTAAATAATTGCTTAAAGCTGACAGCAATTATTCACATTGCTTCGCTAGAAGTGGAGTGTGTAACACGAAATTGATACCGAGACATCTGCACTGAAATCCTAATTTTGGTAACTGGACTTATTCAACTTTTACTTGGTAAAGTCTAGGTAGATCTAGATTCCATAGTGGGGTCAGCCTTCCTAATCTTTCTCCTCTACTTCGCTCTATCAAAATTAATGTTTATCCTCAGTGTTTATTAACAAAATCGATTAAGTCATAAAAGTTTTTCATAATTCTACGCGAAATGCGTAGATTAGATTACAGATAATAGATTTACAGTAATATTAGGCATACCTACAGGCTTCCACAATATTGTATATACATATATAGAGGTATAGTAATAGAGGCATACCTACAGGCTTCCGAAAGAAAAAACGAATTCAAACACTAAAGTCGCTTAAAAATGCTTATACTGCTAGACTAATATCAATCAAGAGAACCAATCACAAATAAGAAAACTGCATTATTACGATACCTCATCCCCATATTTGCTCAAACTACGATTGCAATTCATTGAAACTTCCACAAGCACCCACATAAGGTTTGATATCAGTATATCAGTATACACACAAAACACAAACAATACAGTGTACGTAATGTAAGTGGTCCGAGAGAGCGTTCACGTAACGTTAGGAAGATATTCTCAACCGGTCCGTTATTCAATCGATACAGGAAACTGCCAGTAGACCTAGTTTTAGTTTGTTTGGACTGCGGTTCTGTTACTACACGGCTTATAGGTGGCAAGCTTGTATTATTTCGAGCAGTCAGATTATGGCATGACTCGATTTTGATGTTTCATTTTTATAAAATATTTTCTGTTTGGATATTGGGCACATTTCTAGGTATTGATTTTAATTATATTGACCAGACCTGTAAGTAATCCTTAAAGATTTTACAAGTTTTGATGTTTGGACAAAAATATACAAACGTGCGTCTTCAGCTGTGTAAGTGTTGCATGGTTCTTACAAGTTTATCTTATCTGATGTCAGTAGACTGACTGACCAAATTGATGTAGCGTAAATTATAACATACTGGATGCACCGAGCCACCTTTTAAAGGCTTACTTTGCAAATTATTGGCGGAGACATTTCTTTGGAGCGTGGCGCAATCTCGTAGTGATTGAAACTGTTATAAGCTTGTACTCTGTATAATATTGTTATTTGGTTATGTGTTAGTAAAGTCTATTATTAAACTGATAGCTAATTATTCCTGTAATAAGGCGAATACGTAAATACAAACACAGCTTAGAAGCTGTTTCAAACATTTCCTTATTTTCTTAGAAAATATTCATGTGTGTAGAAGAAAACGCTTAGTTAAGAAACGTTAAGATGTTTTGAAATATTTCAATATCTAAGTAAATACTACTAGTAACGTTTGCGACAACAGCACCTCCTAATTAGTAATGGGCAAATACGATAAATGATATAGCGGCCTTTTATCTATGAAATAGCTACTAAGAATCACATCTAAGTTTTAAGCTTTTCCGTTCTTCAAATGGAACGTTAAAGTCCATCTCAGTTGACGAGAGTTCAATCGTTTAGCCTTAAACTTAACAAGAAAGGTTTTTATCCCTGCCTTTTTATCTAAATATCTTCAAAAACTTACCTCCTTAATAGTTCCCCCAGTTTCGATGACAAAGTACGAATATGTGAAGAAAATAAAGCCTTACACAGTGAAAACTCGTGAAAATGTCGGTAAGCGTTTAGGAAAATCCTTCAGAGATACGAGAGCACGTAGCGACCATATTTAGATAATATCAAATCGCGAATATTCCAGTTTAAAAAGATACAGTTTTCGGATAACAAATGATTGTCGTTACGTGTTATGTCGATTGTAGATTTTGTTTTGTTTTTCGGATGATATCGAAATAAAACTCTCTCTCTTTTAAATCAATATGAATTAATCTATACGTAGCTTATGTACGAAATAAAAACTATTTTGATACTATTTACTTCACTTAAGTTATTAGCAGTCAATAAGCACTTTCTTTCTTTGGATAGAAAGTAAAATTTTTCTGAGAATAGGTATATTTAAATTAGGTAAGGGGTGGTGTATTCTCAATTGAGTTCTACCAGTTCTTAATACACGTACAAAAGTTTGTGTGTTAATAGTGATTGGATTGATTAAAAAGAGCTAAGATTTTACGATATTTGGATTTGTAAATATCTTTGTCGGTCATATAATTATGACAACTTGTCAAGTGAAACTATAATCACTTTATCATACGATTTACATATTAAACTGTTATATAAAACAACCTGAATACGCTCAAAATACACAACATTTGTGCCACAAAAGGAAAGTTGAAAAAAACTGATTGTAAATATCAGATTGTACTCAAAATAGCTGAGTTTGCGCAACATTTATTAAACCTGCCCTTGATAAGCATTAATGAGTGAGAATTAAACCTGTATTGCATTCGCTTGACCTTAAGGACACCAGTTTTTCAAAAAATAAAAATGGTTTCGGATTCGGCAAATTTTCGAGTTTACTTTTGAGTCCTTTTTATCTCATGAGATTAATTATTGTGTCAAAGAGAGTCAAAAATTTAAGTAGTTAAGTTAGTTTTAATTAAAGATTTTGTCTGATTAATATTGATGTTTTGATCTAGATACAAATAATAGGTGTTATCTGATAACTGGTGGGCTTCAACAGAATCAAATTCGAATTCGATTGTAGTAGATTCGAGCTCATGTCAAATCATACTTTTAAATTCAAAACTATCGCGTGATTAAACACTGGTTTAAAATTAAATAATCAAATCAAAAAATCCAATTAGTTTCACTTTAAATCAGCGTTCAATCATATGCTAGTTGGAAATTTGACAATACCTTGAATCTGATTCAACTGAAATCGGTTCTGTCAAAAGTAAGCCTGCAAACTTCTCTATCCAGATTTTATTATCAATTTTTTTTAGTAGATGTTTTTCTGATGGCCTAACATTCTATAAAAGTACAATTCCATTCCAAAGAGTATTGACAGGGTCCCTAAAATGATCACTAATATTTCAATTTCAGTCCAGTACGCGTATCACGTATTTCAGTTGAAAACTAGTGTACGTCATATTGATTGTCACTTCAGTACATTGCTGCTGTAACGTTACGTGTTGATGACTATAATCTAAGGAAGGAAACAATGTACAGAATAGTACCTATCAAACGGTTGTCAACTGAAATACACAATAGCCCCCGAGGACTGCCTTACCAAACACAGAGAAACTTAGTTAAAATACTAGCCCCCGGTTTCTGAGGTACATTTAGCGGTAGTTTATCTATTCAATAGCATTTTTTTTGTATGAGTTTTGACACTATTGAATAGATAAACTACCGTTAAAGTTACTCAGAAAGCGGGGGTAGAGAGATTTGCTACAGGCTTGCTTAATTCACTGATCATAAACCTACTGGTGAGTGCAAGCTTCTTCAAATAGCTATTAGTATTTCCCTTTTGTCGTTAATGAGGTGGATAAACAGTATTCATCTGTATCTCAAAGTAATGTTCATCTTCAAAATGTGTTCAAAATTAATGTTTTAATACGTTCTTTGATATACACATCAGTTGGTTTTGGTTATTACTTTAATCTTTTAAGATTCGCGGATAATATAATGCAAAATGTTATTTTTGGTACAACTCTGTCGACGTTTCGTGGAAAAATGTACGAAAGAAATATCGGGTGAAGGTGTTTTGAGGTACTGCAATGTTTCTAACTAATTCCAATAACGCTTTAGCTAGAAAAAGCTACATTATTTCTTATTATTACCATACTAGATATTTTCATTTTTGGAAATAATAATCAAGGTAACTAGACCGCAAGTGAAGCTGATAAATGCGTGCACTGTTCGTGAATTTAAGAATGTATTGCTGTATTAAACAGCTTTTAGACATGCCAAGTTGAATCACGATAAGGAGTATTAAGTATTTTGTTTAAAAAACAAGTAATCCTAAATATTAAGAATAAATTTTCCGTACATAACATTATCAAAAAAAAAAAGAAGAACTATGTACGATCACCACACGCATTGCGAGATAGAACGCAGTTCACTGCAATTCAATATATGTATGTATGTAGATACATAAACAAAATGCATTCAACATTTCATTACACTTCAAATAATACTATTATATATAAGGAAGTACTATGAATTCCTCGCTCGAACAATAGCTTAATGGTGGTGGTCTCCCATACACGGCGGTCGCTAACGATCTCATAAACTCATACATTTGTATGGAACATGTATGACTTATTCTAATGCTAATCTATCAGTTTACAAACAACGTAATTAGTCAGACTTTGGGTGGGTATGACGTTATACTGTTTAAATATAGAAAGAAAATAATGTATCTTGAATAGATTGCATTGTCTTAGCTATACATCGTTATGGAATGGTACACCCTTACTTACCTATCACGCATATCCCTCTAACGCATGTGGGCCGTACGGACATATATGGAACTGCAAAAAAATAGGTTCTAATCGTTGCGTTATACTTCGTTTAGAAAGAATACGACAGTAAAATGGACCCATGCGCACTTAGAAGCTGCATCCTCTGGCAAAACTGCTTAGGTATTTTTACAACTGCTGCAGCTTAGCGACTTTCTATTCACAAATAAGCCAAATACTTAATGTTTTTAAGTTTTTATCGAGTAGCTAATATTGTAGGTTTTTCTTTTAAATCACTAACTTCAAATTGAAATTCAAAATATATTATTTCGTAAACTTTTTACAAAGTATTTTTACAAAGTTTTAAGACTACACAAAAAGGCTTTCAATCACTGTTGTCGTCAAATAACAATAATACAATTTGTAATTCGGTAGTTCTACTTTCATACGTCGTCTATGGAGATTGAATGGGAACTAATGTCATCTGAAACTTTCTCCACTTTGAAACGCACATCGAAACCTTTTGATAGTCCATCACAAAGGTAACAATGCTCGCTATTTCCGCTGCCATTCAAATTACTGCATAAAATAAGCAAACAAGTAGACTGGTAACAAGTTTCTCCCAACTCACGGTGAAGTAGTTAAGCAAAATAAAATAATTCTTATTCTAATTCTAGTTTTTTTACTTGAGAATCGAATTAATGATACGATCGACGGATCATATCATTAATTCGATTCTCAAGTAAGAAAGGCGTTGACATAATAACATGATTGTAAATTATGGGTAAAAGGTGGATGAATGTCACATTCATCTAGCGCTTTACCCATATTATATCACAACATACTACTTACTAGTTACTATCATGTCATCGTTAGGTATAAAACACTAGGCTAATACGTAGAACAAAATTGGTGTGTAATTTAAATACAAATATTTTTTTTGTTAAGTTTTCAAGATCTCACAACCAATAAAAAACTGTCACAATGATTCCTCGAATAACATTTTATTGTATGCCTGTCTAATTCTTCGCAGAAGACATGTTGAGAGTCATTTTCATATGAATTTCGAAACACAACACAAATATTTAAGCATGAATTCTTAAGAATGAAGCGTCTCAAAGGTTTCTTCGAGATATCATTATGAATGTTTGAAAGAAAATACGCTACATCCAACACATTATCATATTATAGCATTACGTAAATATATGCCTGTATTTTGCAAAGGGTACGATGAGACTATAGTATTAATATTTTTAGAAGATGTTCTTTGAAAGACTGTTCATCTGTTTCATCTTCGCAACTAAACCGCTTATTTTGATGAATTTCAGCTTGGGTATGGGTTGAAGATCCAGGCTAATAGTCTTACAATATTTTTAAAAATGCAAGCTCTATGCGGTTTAGATAAGAGCTTAATGCTTCTGAATGAAGCAAGTTTGTACCTATGAATGTAATAAAATAATTTTAACAACAATTTGTCTAATTTCTTACATGTATTTTGTTGTTAACATTTATGCTTTCCTTAAAGGAAGTTGGCTAAAGGTTGGTTTACATTATTCGATCTCTGCATACCTCCCTTAGTACAAGGCGTGGTTTTACTTATAAAATACTAGAGGCCGCCCGCGACTTCGTCTGCGTGGAAACCCTTCCCGTGTAAATCCCGTTCCCTCGGGAACTCCGGGATAGCCTATGTGTTATTCTGGGTCTTAGCTACCTATTTACTAAATTTCATCGTAATTGGTTCGGTAGTATTTGCGTGAAAGAGTAACAAAAATCCATACATTGTCACAAACTTTCGAATTTGTAATATTAGTAGGATACTAAACATAGATTCGAGCAGCAATCATATACCCTTTATCAAAACACAATGTTACTCTAATTACTCGTTTTATTACATTACCGTCACATTCTACGCGTTAATAAGCTTCTAAGTAATTAATACAATCAGTGCTTAGGAGTTCAATGAACTCAATTATTTGTTTTACATTAGCATACAGTCGTTTGGACGCAAATTGTATGAAGTAATCGTTAAAGTAAATAGTTGCTTTGACATTTGAGGTCATCGGTTAAAAATGTAGCGATGTGCTTTATGTGACGTGTTTGTCTGTTTGTGTAGTTCATTCTTACACATTTACATATATATACATAACGATACGCTTGTTATGACTTACGGTGTAGGCAGAGGTCAGTGAAATACACCCTCGTTTTGTCAAGTTAGTCCTATCTATACTAATATTATAAAGCTGAAGAGTTTCTTTGATGGTTTGTTTGTTTGTTTGAACGCGCTTATCTGCGGAACTACTGGTCCGATTAGAAAAAATAGCCGATTAGATAGCCCATTTATCGAGGAAGGCAATAGGCTATATATCATCACGCTACGACTAATAGGAGCAGAGTACCAGTGAAACATGTTACAAAACCGGGGAAAATTATGATTCTTTTATGTGACGCAAGCGAAGTTGCGCGGGTCAGCTAGTGTAATATAAGGCGAGCTTGTTTTATACCACTCACTACTATTGAGAAAACTGTAATTAGGGACTGCAATCCGGTCCGGCGGATCCGGGGATCCGGCGGATCCGGCGTGTTTCTAGACCTACCGGATCCGGCACTGACGCAACGGATCCGGTGCCGGATCCGGTAAACCTCAAAATCGCGAAAAGATAATCCATAATATCATATTCTAAGGCAGAAAGAGCCTTCTCAGCCACGGGTCATATCTGTAGTTTCATCAGAAGCAGATTAGGGGATAGAACTATCAATATTATGTTACCTTAGATCTTTTTTTCAGACACAAAAACTATTGTTTTACTGATTCAAGTACTTGAACTTGACACTGCACTGCAGCAAATAAATGCTTTTTCTATGAATGACTAAAGTTGATTTTATAAAATCATATTAGAAATGTTTGATTCTTAAGTCTCATAAACTAATTATCATGTTTTTGATTGTTGTCTATAATTAAACTGATTGTTCTCTTATTTAAAATCGTTTCATTTTTTCGTTTAGTAAAATCCAAAAAATATAAAGTTATTATTGCTCTAGTCTAGAGGTAGTAAGTACTTACAGATAATTACATTAATAACTAAGACTGATAATTAATTATATAGAATATGTAGTTTTAACTCAATTTCTTTATTTCAATGAATACTAAAATGTTATAATTAAAGATGATATTATTCTTTATGATAAAATGTTTTATATCTATTATTTTTTTAAAATCAAAGTACATTTACCCTCAAATACATTTGCCCATACCTTCCATTCATCAAAAATGGCGAACTATGTATAAGCACTAAGCAGTCTCTAATCCGGCCGGATCCGACCGGATCCGGCCGGATTGGCGTTAATCCGGTAAAATCCGGCCGGATTGAAAATGATACCGGATTGCAATCCCTAACTGTAATACAAATTAGATAATGCCTATAGCTTTTCTTAATAGATTTATCTTTACAAATAATATGTGAATGGAAAAGTGTTATCGTTGTAAATATTTTTTATAATCTCATATAATTGTCGAAACGCAATACATCGCACTTTTTTTCGACGTTTGGTGCTATGTTTATTTGGCTATTATTTGCCTTGCGATATTATGTAGAAGAAAGACACTCAAACATAATACTAGTATTTAATATGCTACCATTTTTTTATCGGCCGAATAAATAACTGGAAGAAAATGGGACAACATAGGTCTGTATCTAATTTACTATTCGCGTAGTGAAAACATATGTACCTCGTACAATATAATAGGTATTATTATGATTCTCTTTTACCGTGCCATGCACACCTCATATTCTACCCCATATTATGGGAGACCTATATCAGTATAGATTCATATCATTTCCCATGAAGTAAACGTTACGCAAGGGTTTCGTATACCTTGCAATATAAAGACCATCATTTTCAAACCTTATTTCGCCCTATTCAGGGGAACTGATTTTGTTCTACGTATAGATGGTATCAATTCGAAAGTTTGGATGTTTGTTACTCAATCACACAAAAACTGCCGAACAGATTTTGATGAAACTTGCTCCTATTGTAGCTTATGTACCAAAATAATATATTAGCTATTCAAACACTAGTTATTGGCTGTGGTTTTGTACGTGACGTGACGTGGGTACTCTGGCGACAGAATGATGGTGGTTTATTGCCCTGTACCTGATACGTTACAGTAATATAACATAAGCCAATATAAATAAAGTCAATACGGACGGAGTGGCGGGTAAGAGTAAGTCTATACAACGAGACTCCCTTATCAATTCACTCACATTCACGTCAGGTTATCACACAAAACGATCGAGAAATATATCGTAAAGCCTTATTAACATAATATTTTCCATACATTTATGCCCTAGATGGAAGTGCCTTATTGTTATTGAGATTTCGTATGCCCTGAAAATGGTGAAATGTGTTGATCGCAGGCATGTTCCCTTTAGTAAACGAAGATATTTTTAGCTTAGAATGTACTTAACCTACAAGCATAATGTGGTTCCGTTGCTCTGAATATGATCTACATAATATTTTGTAGAGGTTTAGGTTCACATTTATATTGTTTGGTGAAAAACTTGAGGTGTTCTCAACACTACCTTCTTTCTAAGTACCATACTCGTATAAATCTTTTAGCTTGTTGACTTAACTGTAACAAATAATAATAACTTTTAAAGTTTAGTGTTTCAGCAATCCAAATGATTTTGCATTTAGATGAAAGCTATTATAACAGGGAATATGATTGATTGTATCCTTTCCAATACCTAGATAGACTAAAGAAATTATTTTCAGTAAGAAATTATTAGGAGTAATACCAATGTTTTTAACATAATTCTTTGTACATTATCTGTCAAAACACGTTACGTATTTCTCAATTCATATGACGACAGTAAAACAGACTCTATAAACCGTTACACTGCAAAATCTCATAGCCACTCGTACCTTCACTACCTTTAATAGACACACTATCGAAAAACAAAACGAGCTGTATGAAACTGTCCTTTGATCCAGTTCTTGTTAGGTTCTATTGGAGTGAACTGTGAAAGCTTAAAGGCTGGGCGCTAACTAATCCTCTCTGCTTCGACGTACCGTAACGAGATTATCCAGTGACAGATCGCTGAGGTAACATAGTGAAGGTAGTCTATGTTATTTGTATAGAACCGTGCTTGAGATTTAATTGGCGGTGGTTAAAGATTAATTGAAGATAAGTCGTTTAATAGTTTTAATTGGTGGAAATTAGTTTGAGAATGTGATAGTTATAGTTATGTTTGTAGAAAATTTAAGGGCTATGAAGCTTATTTTCTTCCTTTATAAAAGAACAATCAGTTTGTGATCAAATTATAATATGAACATACTTTTGTATGTACATATATTTTTTTTTAAGTGTAAAATTTCGACAACATAGAAAACAAGATTTTGTTGGTCTGATTTCAGTCACGCGATTCTCTAGAGTCGGCATTTTCAAGTACCGAGGGTTCGACATTTCAAAATTTACAAATTATCTGAAAAAATAGTTTCTGCGGCGCCCGTTAGAGCGAATGAAAATGAAAAACGTATGTTGAAAAAATACAGTACACAGTAAAATTAAGTATCTAAAAATCAGACATGAGTGCCTAAAATATTAGTCTCTTTTATAGGCTAATTTTATAAGCTAAGACCTAAGGCTAAAACTAGACATAAACATATAAGGTACCTTTTATAAAACTTAATGTAAAGGATTTACCATTCGTTTCCATAGAAATAAACCTTGTGAAAAGATATTTAAATAATTTTATCAAAAGGTTGTTTTATGAATACTGTTTAAAAGGGTACTATATGTAGTTCAATCGTAGGTAGATGTTGAATATATCATTTTCGATTACGTGGGAAAGTTAAGTTTAATGAGAACAGCATAGAACTTTCATGTATTTTGTTGATAATTATTTATGGTTTTAAAAATAAGAGTGGATTACATTTTGACAGCAAAATTACCTGTAAGTAGTTATTTAATTTTGGTTTGCTAGAAAATATTTATAAAAAAAATAATGTAGTCTAACCATGAGATAATTATGACTCTACTGTGCAGCAGCGCGATTTTCTATAGTCAGTATTTATCATCTATCAAGCATTTTACATATAAAACTACTTGAAAAACATAGTACTTGCAAAATAAGCGAGAGGTGCTCATTAGTTTTTAACATCAAAAGCTTCTAAATATTTAGACGACAAGCTATCGAAAACTTTTGTTAACTCCAATTGGCACCAATAGCGTAGGAATGCGCGTTGCATTTTAAATTTTGACTGTAGAAAAACGCGCTTCAGAAGTGGTATCACAGAGCTGAAACGTCAAGCAAATTATACTAAATTATAAATTACCAGTATTTATTTATTTGTTTTATTGTACTTTTAAAATTTACCTTAATCTAGTAACTAGTTTATACTCGCCAAACTTATTAGTTTAACGGCGAGAATGCGCTCTTATTGACTAACATGACATACTTAAATAACTAAACAAACAATAATCAGGGAATTTAAAAGAAAATAATAAATATTAACAACAAAACTAAAAATTAAATAATAATAAATAAAATTAATTACCACATTTAGTATTACGATTTATTATTCACAATGACAGTACTAAAGGTTAGTCTAGACGTGTTACGTGCAACTAAGCACTTGCTAACGTTATGTCAACTTAGGAAGTGCAACGTGAACTCTACCCACTTTCTATAATAACCTTATGTTGATTACGTCATAATGTTAGTAGATGTTAGTAGAATTGATCGATTGATTGAGCTTTTATAAGCAGTTTATGTTATAATTGATGTTTCCAAAAGGAATTAGTATTACTATATTTCGGCAATTTATTGTTTTATAAAAAAGTATTAGGTCGGGGAAAAAAGTCTTTTCGCATTATAGTATGTATGAACTTATAATAAAATCTCTTTGGCTTCAAGAATCACAAATATACGGTACATTAGGTTTCTTTCAATAAGCTTGTGAGGCACCCAAATATCGAGTTTTATGAGACTTTTTCCCCGTCCAAGTAATATTACTTTTAGATGACACTGTCTCTTTGCATGCAGTGGTAATTTGTAAATAAAAAAGCACATACCAATAATTATTGTAAATAATGTTTGTGATCTGTTTATTTGTGTATGTTGTCCTTAATAATAAATAAAGTAAAATAAAAAATATTTGACTGCACGTTTGGCGAAGTGGTTAACTTGGTCACCTCGCCGCAATAACCATAACGCCGGCGCCGCGTGGGTTCGAGTCCCACCAAGGACAAATATTAGTGTGGTGAGCACGAGTATCTGCTCTGAGCCTGGTTCTAAGTGTTGTATATCTCTGCCAGCCGCGAACATCGCGTATAAGATTCTTTACTAAGTTGTTGGAGTATAAAAAAAACATGTTACTTATTAAAATAAACCGTCTGTACAAAGATACGACTTAATAACCGTATATCATCCGTCATCTTACCACTTTCACTTCAAAATAAATTATTACTATGTATGATAAAGTACATCAAGTTTTTTTTGTGTGGTTTCCAAAATATTTTATTTTAGGTTTAGTTTCGGTTGATATTTTGAAGTTTGGGCTTAAAATATCAATACAATTTGTCAAAATATTTTTTTTTGATAAGTTCCAGAATTGCAATTTATTTGTGGTAGGCAACCTAATTTGCATAGATGGATTGAATACCAAAGATTTTCTAACTAATTCACCCATTTTTTTGGATCATTACACCAATGTGAAGATGTTCCCAATCAGTCCAAGAGTCACTTTATTTATTTATTTATCAAATTAAAGTGATAGTCGATAGTTATTTGATACGCTGAAAGCATTACTCTTTATTCATACAAGTCCCTAATCGCAAACTCTTTCAAACGTTACAATGTACTGGATTGCAATAACATGCAGTCGATTACCCACACATTTGGTATCTATTACAATTTTCACCTAAGCTTACTAATAATCCTTGAAATTGAATATCGTATGACAAGCGTTGTGAAATGATAATTGTTTGTGACGGCGTAACTAATGTTATTATTCGATATTACCATAACAGCTGTTGTCGCGTGTCATACTGTTCGTATAACTGTTACTATAGAACAAGTGTACGTATCAGTTATCAAGCAGTAGATAGTAAGCACTTATAGTTCGAGTCAACGTTAATATGTATTTTTTGGAGATATTACACTAGTAAATTTTGATTTAAGATCTGAAGAATAAGCAAGATTTTCTGATATAGTTATTCTCTCCTGATTTCTTTATATTGCAAAATTTTCTAAGAAATGACTGAGGGAAAAATATTTTATCTTATTAGTAGTAAAGGTAATTATTAGATAAATTATTATTAGTACGGGAACTACTAATAATAATTTCAATCATTTCTTAGAAAATTTTGCAATATAAAGAAATCACTTAATCAGACACAAATTAGATAAAATATTTCATGAACTGGAAAATTATTATAAGTAGTTCCTATCTGAAGAACTAAAATCTTATTTATATTGGACTAAATTAGATGGGGTTTAGTTACTAATGAGCGTAACTGAGGTCAGTTCAAACAAGCGCCGAAATCTCAAGCAAAAGTCAATTAAAATATGTTAGAACGTGTTAACAAAAATAAAGGGAAATGTTCTAGGTCACGTTTATAGGCATATTATGAGAGACTGTCTGTCAAAAAAAAAAACAGACAAATCCCTAATTATTTGCAGTATCAAATCACAAGGCTATGTACTAATAAACACAGATGCAACACTGAAACACGACAAGCGAATTACTAGTTCTATTATTATCCACAAGTAACCACTTCAAAGTTAAACACTTGCGGTCGAAGTGCAACTCAATAGCTTAATAGCTGAGCTTCATAACCACAAGATTATCCTCTCGGCCTGCACTTCAAGTTTTGAACAACCGGTCTAGGCCTAGGTTATTGACCTATGAGACAAAGGTCAGATGCTACATGTACTTTCATTGATATTACATAAAACGTAAGAATGAATTACAACCGTTTATCCCTGAGATGCGCCATTAAATACAGTTTTTTTTTTACTTTTATCCGAGTTACGGTAATGCTTGTCCTTCTTTCTTGTGCTAGAACTAAAATTTGCCAAAACATCAGTTATTTTGATAGAAACAAACATACCTACGCCGAATCACGGCGTTTCCCCACATGGTGCAGACGAAAGAATGCCACTTGGTATGATCCTTACAAACTTCCCTTGCCTTATTCTTATACATACATTTCGTCTTACAGGACCACCGATTATATATATTTTGATCTTAATGAATAGGTAACCTTTTTTTATACTGTTGAATTGCAAGCGACACTGCTTGGTTTTAAACATGGGTGGGAAAACTCCGATGATATCTAAAACTTTGCTTGGCCAATTTTGCGAACTCCATCTGAAAATGAATATCACTTACAGAAAACTATCAGGGAAATCATTTATTTTAGTGCTCAAGCACGAGTCGATAAATAAGTACCTTTCCATAATTTCAGAAAATGGGAAGTGCGTGCCTTGGTTTAGAATTCGTACCTTCTCCGTGGGAGTCCAATATACCATCAATAGAAGAGTTATTTCTACTTTTGTTTTATTCAAACCTACAATAAACCTCTCTGAATATGCAATATCGAAAACGGCACATGTCTTATGCATTTATAATGAAACATATGACATTTTGTAACTGCATATCTTAACGCTTAATGTATGTATCATCACGGGCGTGTTGTGATAGTCGTTTGTTCTTTAAACTTCGGGTTAGTGGTCAGTGTGTTGATGCAATTAAAGTTATGACTAAGGTGCATGTTTATTCATGAACCTGTATAATTGACGTATAATAATTATTTACGTCAATATACCTGTGAATTATTTGGTACTTGTTTCTTTTATTTACGTAATTGCCGTTGTATAAAAGTTAGATAGTTATAGCAAAATAGTTAAAGCTTAAATCTGAGTCCCTGGTTTACCTCCTAATTATACATTTTATATAAAGTTACACTGTATATTATAACATTCGCGCAACTTCGCTTGCGTCACATATGAGAGAATGGGTCAAAATTTTCCCCGTTTCTGTAACATTTTTTATGGCTACTCTGCTCCTATTGGTCGTAGCGTGATGATATATAGCCTATAGCCTTTCTCGATAAATGGACTATCTAAAACTGAAATAATTTTTCAAATCGGACCAGTAGTTTTTGAGATTAGCGCGTTCAAACAAACAAACTCTTCAGCTTTATAATATTAGTATAGATACTATCCAAAAATCTAACCAAATCTATTAGTATATAGTAAACAGGCCGTGTCGTAATAAATAGCAAGTATGTAACAAGTGAGCAAGTGATCATTTCACCGCATACCACTTGCGACACCAGCCACATTGGATCACACTTGAGTAACTTCCTGCTAATATTTCTAAACTTATTTACTAACAACTCTCGTATTTTTAATTGGGATCTTTTTAGAAATAATTGCTGGTAACTAATATTTATAGAACATAAATAAAATCACGCCTTCTCCCAATACGGGCAGGCAGAGATCAGAGAACGCCACGCCAATTCACATCCATATAATTATATCTTGTCACAAGGATAAATAATATCTCGCAAATATTTAAAATTAGAAGGTTAATAAAGACGACATTATTTTTACCCACAACGGCAATTAAAGTGTAGTTTTTCCTAATATGTGCGAGAAAAATGCTAATAGACGTGTTCATATAATAATAGGTATCAATGAAAAAAACATTTAAAATCTTATTGACGACATAAGAATGTAATAGAAAAGCCGTAATTGCCTAAAATAGAGAGTCTATAACATACAGGAACAGAAATATAAATAAATAGGAACCAAATAGCGACTACAAGAACGAGAAACAAACATCAAAGACTGAATAAATATTTGAGTACAATAATCTTGAACGACAATAGAATGTGTGTTTTGTAATCTTGGCCAAGTTCAAGGGTAGACATTTTCTAATTTCTTGAATAGTTTTATGTTATGCGTATGTTGATAGCGTGAGAACAATTGTTGTTCATGACATAATTACATGTTTGATGCTGTTTTTACATGTGTATACTGTGTTACCTACTCACGAACCATTGAGGGGTACTTTATAGGCATTTTCTTGTACTTACTTATATGCGATGCTATTTTGCTGACGGACTATCGGCAAAATGTTTAACCTCCGGTTTCTCAGTACATTTAGCGGTAGTTTATCTATTCAATAGCGTTTTTTTTATATGAGTTTTAACGCTATTGAATAGATAAACTACCATTAAATGTACCTCAGAAACCGGGGGTAAGTAACGTGGATATTAATCATTGGTAACTCTAAGAAGGAATTCAGCAATAGCTTGTAACACATTTTATGTACTTTCAATACTACATAAAAAAACATAGATAATACTAGCTGACCCGCGCTTCTTCGTTTACCTAACATAACAGAGAATGCATTATAATTATCCCCGTTTTTGTAACATTTGTCGTTGCTACTCCGATCCTATAGGTCGTAGCGTGATGATGTACTTATAGCCCATAGCCTTTCTCAATAAATGGGTTATCTAACATTGAAAGAATTTTTCAAATCGGATCAGTAGTTCCTGAGATTAGCGCGTTACAAACAAACAAACTCTTCAGCTTTATAATATTAGTATAGAAGTATAGATAATATAAGTACATTCTCGTACCATACAATAGATAATACCTACATAGTAGGTACTCGTAATAGCAATCTTACTTTGTTACTGTTGGCCAATTTGATCAATATTGATACGCGTACTATGAACCAATACTAAAGAAATCTATTAGAAAATTGTTTACATTATTACGTGTCCACGTTGTGGCAATGATGACGTAACGAGTTTATAAACATTTTAGAGTAATTGACCTTTATTTTGTTCGATATTTTACTAACATTAGAATGTGAAAGTTTAATTATGTTTGGTTTAATGAAACACAGATAGTTTATACCCAGGATTAGCGCATAGGATATCTAAGGAAATTCTTTGGCGTAAATGCTGTCACAGGCAGAAACTAGTCTAACAGAAAAATATTTTACGAACTTAATCTTATGGATTCGAATATGTAAATAGTTAATAGCCTTATCTATTATACCTTTGATTAACATGAAATAAGAAATACTTAGTTCCGTAGAAACTTGTATGCGATGATGCCGTCGAGGGCAGAACTTGGTTTTCTGTAAAATACCTCTTGAGAAATGTTGAAATTGTTTGATTTGTCCTATGTTATTAGCTCCAATAAAGGACTTGAACAATCGCAACGTTTCAATTGTATTGTATTTGCAATACACAGAACGTTAAAGTCATACCCAATTAGAAATTGAACTGCAAATAGTAATGAACAGACTGTGATGTTTCTAAGAACATCATGTCTATAGCTTTTATTGAAATTACTAAGATCTTGCTTGATTCTAGGAAGGCAGAGCTTGTATAAAATATGGATAGAAACATACTAGTTACTGAAATATTGGTTGTAAGAGAACTATCGATTTAGAATGGTTCAATTCTGATTGTACTCTGTCTGTTGTTTATATGTTTGTAGAGCGAAATAAAATTAATTATTTGCCAATTTTGATGTGAGAGAAATCCAGAAAAATCTTTGCTTACAATTATCCAGAACCGCATTATCAAGTGGCTTCCTAAAACAGACCTTATGCTGAAAAATCATTAAACGCCTAACCATCCAATAAATGTCCGTACCATAGGCGGCTTAACCCATAAATTATTTACCGACGGGAATGTTAACTAAGAATACCTAATACTTAGTTTAAAAATCTTACTCTAATGTAGAAAGGATTGTTTTACTAAATGGTATATTTTTGTTATCAGCATAGGTCGCGATGGCCGTACCTGTGCCTGCCGATCCTGCTGGCTGCGTCGGCGTGCGGCAGCGACATCCTCATGATCACTATGGGCGGCACCAAGTCACATAAGATGCCCTTCTGGGAACTCTCCAGGGGACTTATTAGGAGGTAAGTTCAAACCTCCATAAATCAATCAGACTATTTATACATTTATTAAACGACGTCTAAGCATTGTAGGAGATTTTATAGACAGGAGTCAGGTGAAAAAGGATTCTTTGTCATATTGTGCTGGGTGCTCAATATACGATGCATGCCAAATAATTGTTCTTGAGGATTTCATCCAATATTCTCAGTTTAAATAACGAAAGGCAATGTATTCAGGAGAGATCATAACTGCTTCGATATGATCCGCTTGCCGTAAAAACAGAACTAAGGTCGAATAAATGTTATTATTTCTATATCAGTCGCTAATCACATAGTTGTATTTGAACTGGGCTCCGTGCTTCGGAGGGCACGTAAAAAGTCGTCGTAGAAAGCCGGTTGTTGTCTATTAAGATAACAGTCGTAAAGCCATGTCAAAGGTCTTCGGGCGGCTTGAACAACATTGACAATAAGTTGACCACTAACCATACGAAAAGAAGAAGTTACATAATTATATCAATTGCTCACTAATTCCATTGTCTTGTTCCAGAGGCCACAACATAACATTCATCAGTGCATTCCCAGCAGACTTCCACGTGCCCGGCATGGAGGAGATAGCGCCCGAGGGTCTGGTCTCCTACGTGCGACAGTTCATGTCCTTCGACCTGGTCGGCGCGAGGATGAGGGGAGAGATCCAGCTGACGTTGCAGGATATCGTCAGATATGGTTATGAGGTACTTGAAGTTAGACGTTTTTTTGTTGTTTCTTCGCGATTGTAGGTTTCAGTGAGACATTTCTATTAAATAATTCAGAGCGAGCTATAGATTAGCTAATGACAATGTCGTCTTGAAAATATTTTGTACGTAGTTATTTCATGTAGTAAAAGTATTTTTCATTTATATTTTCGATACGAAGACGATATTATGTAAACCTTTAACCGCGCTGTTAAACACAGAGATTGAAAAAATGTATTAGGTTGCAGAACAGCGGTAGTTATTGCATTAAGTTAATAAGTCACAGCGCTGTCGATGTATTAGGTTTAGTTTAATAAAAAGATAAGGAAGTGTGTGAGATTTTTTCGTGACGCTCTTAAATACTTCCAAAGGAATCTGGTATAATTTCTGTCCATAAACCTATCACCCCGTAATTTTGTTGCATTATTCAGCGAATTTTTGCATTTTTATTAACTTTTACATGCGGATGCGTGTACGTAAATTCGGATGAACAGTATTTTCGAAATTTGCATTTTTCGATAAAGCGAAATACTTCCTAGAAATATCATCTGTGGGTAGTAATCCGGAGTTATGTTGCGAAGGCAGGGCCTTTCATCTCACCGTGGTTGAACGCACTTGATGTATCTCTACGGTTATAGGTTAGGAACATGCACCTCTCAACCAAATGGCAAGGGATTTACAGATTAAGATGAAAAGTGGACAGCAAGACGCAGTTCAATCACGAGATGTGTATTGAAAGTGCTATCAAGACGACCATTTCGTAGAGATTAAAGCTTTTTAGAATAGTTTTTTTTTTATTTAAAATCATACGTTATTGGTAAACTGACTTGCGACTTTGAGATGATTCCGTCAAATCTACAGGTGCAACAATATCAAAAGCCATTTAATCGTGCTATTTTTTTAAATATAATAATAGTTCATGTGTCAGACCGTAATAAACTTAAAAACATGTGTTAACAAATAGTACCATAAAACGTAATATAAAGGACATTTTTTTAATTCACCTTTGGTACTATTTACTTATTTAATCACCTCACAAAATTTTCTATGTAAAGAGTCATAAATTTTATCAGAAGGAATAAATCCTTTTGTTTGAGAGAAAACAACGTTTAATTATGATAGTATCTAAAAGGATTACGATACGATTTCCTTTAAAGATTCATGTAATTAGGACTTCAACGAGATAAATACAGCTTATACAAATCTGCCTACTAATTAATATCCCTGCTTATGTTTAATTAATGTTAAAGATATTTCAACCTTTTCATAAGGTGCTTTGTTTAGTCTTATTACAGGGTTTTATTAAGAAACTTGTTTATTTATGATAATACTTATTATTAGGTAATTTTGCGTGAACTTAGCGGAACATGGAGTTTCTTTGGTAGTATTACTTAACAATACTTCACCTAGTTACGTAGGTTTCGTAAATTAGTCAAAGATTTGTGTTAAGAAGTGTAAAGTATACTGGCGTTAGCGTTCTAAGCACCTTTACCGCTAACAAAATGCTAATTTCTACATTAAAAAATATTTTAAAATAAATGTTTAAACAAGTAATAATTGAGATCAACCTACAAAGCGATATCTGGTGTGCAATAGCAAAGTCAAGCAATAAAAGGATTGGTTATTCCAATAGATCAATTAGAGACAATGTTTGTTGCTTCGAATATTATCGGCTATCGAATGACATTCCATTTAGGAAATCTACTTAATTTACCCTGATAATACTTTCTAGTGCCTTCTGTTTTTCAAATCTAGTATTTGTAAAATTAGATAATAGCGTCTTCTACTGTTTAGAATTATGCATGAATGTGTTATCTGTAAGTTTTCCAAACATTAGGTCGGGGAAAAAATCTTTTCGCATTACAGAATGTGTGAACTTGTAATAAAATCTTTTCTGTACACAAACAAGCTCGATATTTGGGTACCTCCAAGTTCACTGAAAGAAACCTAATAAGCCGTGTACTCATTTGTTATTCTTGAAACCAAAGAGATTTTATTACAAGTTCATACATACTATAATACGAAAAGACTTTTTACCCGACCGATATATAAAATAAATAATATGAATAAATCTTGTTTGTCCACAGGCTTGTGACGCCTTCCTAAGCGACCCGGAGACGAGATCCTTCCTAAGATCCGGAAGGAGCTTCGATCTTATCGTCCTAGACGGCGCATATCCTGAGTGCGCATTGGGAATAGCTCACAAATTCAAAGTTCCCTTCATGTACATCAACACTGTAGGCTTTTACTCATCAGCCTTCAGTATATCCGGATCACCCACACCTTATTCTGTCACGCCTTTCTTCGGATATGGCTTTACTGATAACATGGGACTGATTGACAGAACTTTGAATACTTTAATTCAAATTGGAAGTTCAGCCGTCCATGCTGTCAGTATGCAGTTACTTCAGAGTGTTTTAAGAAGAAACTTCGGCCCCCAAGTGCCTCATGTCTACGATATGGCGAAGAATGTCAGTTTTATACTACAGAATGGACATTATTCTGTGTCGTATCCCAGGCCCTATTTGCCCAATGTAGCGGAGGTCGCCTGTATACATTGTCGGGAGCCGAAGATTTTGGATCCTGTGAGTATTTTTCATAGTTATTTAATTGAGGCCAAATCTGTAGCTTATTTTGAACAACATTTTACAGTATTTTTTGTTTTGTTCTCTTGGCTTTACAGGAAAGCAATGTCGTACAATTAGTATAATGTATCCCATTTTTTTATATTGCAAATACCAATTAGACGTATTTTTGTTCGGGTTTTGCTTCTGTATTATTCGAAATTTAACGTAAAATTAGTAGAATAAGGATTAAATCATTTTGTTATCATGAAGATTATGTATAAAGGAACTAATTAATGTCCACTTTAATTAATGTATTTAACAGTTTTCTATCGAAATAATTAGGACAATATTCTTAGAACTTGAAGGACAGTTACACGTGTTTCGAGTCTAATCCGTCCATGTATCAAATTTCAAAGTAACATAGTTGAAAATGTCCTCCGGGAGGGAAGACTTGAGTGAGTGAGTCATCCTGAATTCGATGCCTGGAGGTACCTACTTAACTCTTCTGAGTAATGTGTTTTATAAGTTTATTCGTTAACTTTCATGTCAGATGCGAAATTTCTCTTTCTGATGGCTGACATGTTGTTATTCTTGTATGGCTTTACATTTAATATTCGAGTGAACTTTTAACTTGTTCGAACTCTTTTGACCTTTAATTAAGTCGAGTATAAAAAGCGAAATTGGACATACAAGATTTAATTTTTGATATTAACTATAACTTTTAATTAATTTTTATTTTTATTGAGTGACTGTAAGCTGTCCAAAATATATTGATAAGATATATTTGTATATTAATGATTTTTTCGATTGCTAACCGATCTCATACAAACCTTGTCCCGACATTTACAAATTTTATTTACATTTAAAAATATTATCCAAATTAGGTTAGCTGTTCAAAAGGTATGCGCGTACTTACATTTTGGTGATTAATATTTATTTACATAAATTTAGATTTAGAGCTCATACATTTAGCCTTACTAAACAGAAATCTTTACAAATTCCAGGAAATTGAGGAATGGATCTCCGGCGCCGGCGAGACGGGTTTCGTATACGTCTCCATGGGTTCCTCAGTAAGAACGACCAACATGCCTCTAGCTGCTCACCGCCTGTTCGTCGAAGCGTTAGGAAGACTGCCTCAACGAGTGCTGTGGAAGCAAGACGCGGAGCAAAACATGACTGATATACCTTCGAATATTAGACTTTATAAATGGCTGCCCCAGCAGGATTTGCTTGGTAAGAGTTCTTTGTTACGATTGGTTTGGTTGAAAATGAATTGCGTTGCTAGATAGTTTATGCATATTTAATTATATATG
The DNA here is from genome assembly GCF_050436995.1 of Anticarsia gemmatalis. Classification (NCBI taxonomy): domain Eukaryota; kingdom Metazoa; phylum Arthropoda; class Insecta; order Lepidoptera; family Erebidae; genus Anticarsia; species Anticarsia gemmatalis. Next base: position 3,465,539 of record NC_134756.1, on the reverse strand, counting down.
GAATAATTGGCTAGAGAAGTGATTAAAATGATAGTTGAATAGAAAAAGAAATAAATAATATTAATGTCTTTCTCGTAGATTAATAAAATATATGTCAATTCCATACCTTGAATTCTAAGATTATCTTATCTATTCATTGTGTTGCGTGTACGCCACTTGTCAGACCAACAGATTGTACGGTTCGTGCAAGACTTTTAGTCTGTTATTTTTTTGGCGTGTCCCCATGTCTTGGCTTTATTTTCAACCTTTCCCCATGTCTACGATTTAAGTTTCGGTGTTTATTCATAGATTTTAAAATATACTATCTTGTTATTTCTCCAGGGAAATCTATGTCAATGCGTAAGAAAACAGTCAGTTTTTATTGAAAAATACGATCGACTTGAAAACCTTCTCTTTATTGAAGTCGGTTAAAAGGAAGGTTTTAAACAAGCAAGCTTCAGATTGTATAAGCTGAATAGAGCGGTGTAACAGGACGGATATTATTATGTTGATAAAATCTGTTTAGACTGTTGTAATGAGATAATTACTACAAACATTAACACGTATTACATGTTCTAGTTAACGTAACAATATTAAGGTGGATTATGAAATCCTGCTATGAGAAAACAATGTTAACTACATAGGTACCTATTGCATTTTATATAAAGGAAAATATAACAGTTTATTACAAAAAATCCTACTAATATTACAAATGCGAAAGTTTGTGAGAATGTATGTACGTATGTATGTATAGATGTTTGTTACTCTTTCACGCAAATATTACTGAACCGATTACGATGAAATTTGGTATATATGTAGGAAAAGACCTGGAATGGGCTACTTTTTATACCGCAGTTCCCGAGGGATCGGGATTTACACGGGAGGGGTTTCCACGCGGACGATGTCGCGGGCGGCCCCTAGTAGTTTATGATGTAATGATACGCATTGATTTTGATATAAGTTGAACACAAGAAGATATTTTGAAAAGCAAACTGTACGTAGAGTCAGTAGATTGATCTATAAATCGAGCAATCGAAGCGCAATAGACCTCGCTATCGCGCACCGCAATTCTTTCCAAGCGGACCTAACAGTCGTTTATAAAGCGACACTGTTCAAGTGTCGTACTGTCATTTTTAAATCCCCGTTTAAAATAAGTAACAAATATATCCTTTTATTCATAAAATATATGAAGTTATGAAAGGCCTAAAAAGCGTTTTGTTTCTTTCACTCTTAAATGAAAAAGAGAAAACACATTATATTCGCTTTTGAACTAAAATAGGTTTATTGTGTGTTCATGAATAAGAGGGTAAATCTTTATTTTTGATACAATAACTAATATAGATAAGTGTTTATACTTCAGTAACTCATAATTGCAATATGAATACTGCAGACTGTTCAAATCCTTTGAATATTCTCTCTCAATCATTGTTTGTGAGCTGCATTAGTCTAGACGTCAATGTTAATGAAACAACCTTTGAATACTACAATAATTATTCCAAGGATTACTAAGCATTTGTACAGTCAGCTCCAAAAGTCGCGGAGCGTACTCAATCTTTTGAAACCCTATATTCTGAAGCAAACACATTATTCCATCAAGAAAACATTTGCCATTAATTAAAATGTTCGATTCTCTATATTCTACCTATTTTTGTTCTGGTATTAATTAGTTTGGGGAAAAAGTCTTTTCGCATTATAGTATATATGAACTTATAATAAAATCTTTTCTCTACACAAAAAAACTCGATATTTGGGTACCTCACGAGCTCACTGAAAGAAACCTAATGAACCGTGTACTTGTGGTTCTTGAAGTATGTTCTTGATAATGCGAAAAGATTTTTTCCCCGACCCAATATATTTTTTTTTTTACAAAGAGGTTCCGCACATTTTAAGTTGTGAAGCGCCTTTTGGAGCTGACTGTACCTAAATTCTGTTCTGAACCCTCTGAACGGATGGAAATTAAACCTTACCTAATGTGAAATGTTTGTATCGTGTTAGACGCTTATCTTTGCTAGTTTGTAGATAATATAGCCCTTTATATAGGCTCCTATTTATTCTACTGTATGTGTATAAAGGTATACAGATAACAAAAGGTTTAGAAAGGTTTAAAGAGGAACACGGAAATTATAAATCGGAAATTATTTCTTTGTTTTAACTGTAATCAGTGCGACGTAGTGCTGGTATAATAGAAATTCGTACGAGGAAATAATAAAATACGAAGAAATTAAGAAAGCAAATGTTTTTTTTCATATCCTGAGGAGGCATTCGATTTTATATCGAATATTTTTTAAGTCACTTTTAGATGTTAAAGGAGAGAATATTCTGATGTTGTTAAATTTTTGTTCTTTAAATACCATTGACTCTTTAACAATCACTCTGTTCATACGTTCATTAAGAGGAATAAACGTATTCTACAAACTGCAATTGTAAAAAACTAATATTATTTATTTCAGAGATGCTCTGATTAGGTAAATTAAACAGTTTAATATTTTTCCTTTAACCACTAAGCGCATGGCTTAAATGCAATCTAATAATACAAACTAAGCATAATGCTTTTTCAAAGTTGGTGGTAATAGACTCAACTTACACAGCGAGTAATGGAAGCCTAAGCTTTACGAAATAGTTTACAGTCTAGTGTCTAGGTCTTAATAGACTTTAGAATATTTTAGAGACAGATTAACGTTTTAATGGATTTATGTGTGTTTTTCATCGTGTGGAAACTTGTGGTTGGGTTTTAATTATAATAATATGTTTATTTAAATGTGTGTTATTTTCACTAGATTATTGAAAATGTATTCTCCTTTGTTTACTACTACAGTTATCGTAATAGGTTAACTTAAGTGTTCAATATGTACAGGTCTCGCAATACTGTTAACTTTAAGCTTACATCAAAATTTAATGGATATTTAAATAATATAGTTATTATTTTAATATAAAAGTGTACTGGTTCTTATGTTCTTTATGTTTGTTCCAGGCCATCCCAAAATTAAAGCATTCATCACACACGGAGGTCTTCTCAGCATGTTCGAGACGGTCTACCACGGCGTCCCCATCGTCAGCATCCCGGTCTTCTGCGACCATGACGTCAACGCGGCCAAAGCAGAAATCGACGGTTACGCCAAAAAACTGGACCTAAGACATCTCAACTCAGACAGTTTATACAAAGCCATTCAAGAAGTAATCCGAGAACCGAGATACAAGACTGAAGTTAAGAAAAGACAGGTTTTACTTAGAGACCAGAAAGAAACTCCTCTTGAAAGAGCTATTTATTGGACAGAGTACGTCATTAGACACAAAGGAGCTTATCATCTCCAGTCTCCCGCAAAAGACTTGAACTTCTTCCAATATTACTGCCTTGATGCAATCCTTTTAGTCGTAAGTACACTGCTAATCATTTACGCTCTTATGTCGTACGTCTTAAGGTTAAGTTTCAATAGACTAGTGAGTTATGTACAGAGGAAGCAGTTGAAGAAATTGTTCGGCAGTTCTAACAATTTGTTGAATTCAAATTTGTTGAGTCAAGCTACGATATCAAAGAAGAATTTGTAATAATTGGTGATAAAATTGTTTTAGTATGTACAGTGATATGCGATTTAAAAGGAAATTAAAATGAATAAATATTTGTTATGGAAATGAATTAGTCGAAGTAGGGCTTTCTACACACATGTTTATATTTGGTTCAGCATTAAACGTTGAATGTTCGGGAGTAATGCCACTCGACATCGCCGCGCCTGATCCTTAAACCGAATTATGACCATCAGACCCGAAGGATTCTATTCTAAACACAAGCCGAACAAGTGCAGTAATTGCTTCAAGTCGATTATGTTGTTTGTTAAAAATTGCCGAATCAAACGTGCCGAACTGAATATGTGTGAAGTAAGCTTAAGAACAGTTATTGAAAAGGTGACTTTCCATAACTTAAAGAAATTGACTGTAAAAATTTGATTGATAATTTTTTTTTGACTGCTGAGATATTTTAAGTATTTAGCAGTTAGTATGTAGTTTTATATCTAAGCCCAGTGATAATAATAACCAAGTCTTTGAAAGACGTGGTGTAGACAAAGAGATATTGAGTAATCAGAGTTTAGTACCTAATAATAAATAAAAAATATGATACTGGACTACCATTAAAATTGTTAATGAATTGAAGCCTAAAAGGGAATATACTTACTGAAAGTCTAAATTTTTTAATAATTGCGAAGTCTGAATATTTCAGGGTATATATTTATTCAAAAACAACAAATAACGTAAAATATGTACAGTCAAAGTGTTAAAAATATTTCTCCAGTGTCACATTTTCAAATGCATTTTTAATCAATAGAAATAGTGTTTAAAAAATGTTTTTTAAATTCAAAGTCATTTCAAGATCTCTGTATTAATTGCTGACTTATAGAAACCATTAAATAAATTTGTTTGAAAGTGCGACCGAGTATATTTATTTTTGCTATTGACTGTACTGACAAAATGTGATATGTGTAAAATTTTTCTTTTTGAAAAATTGACCACCGTAATAAAAGTTACCGTTTGTTACCAATATTATTATGTATATTAAGTTGGGTTTATGTAAAGTTTGTAAATATATAAGTGTAAAGTAAAGTTAATGTGTAAGTTATATTAAATATGTGATTGCTCATCTATATAACTTATGTTAGTTTTAATTTAAAATAAAGACTATGAACTGTTCTTGTATTGTTTCTTTACGTCAAAAAATATATTTACATGCAGTTTGGCTTGATATCCGGGTCTCAAAAATTCTGTACAGCAGCAGCGCATTTTTTTTCAACCAGTGCTAGCGAGTTTCGAGAGTCTGACATTTGAAATGTACTGCAATATAGTTTCTACGATACCCGCTAGAGGCGCTGATGAGATTTTCATAGAAAATGTCTTGATGACTAGCCGGTTTTTGATTTGTTTATAATCGTAGAGAATCATACCGCAAGTTTAAACGGGTAAATGAAACGCAGTTTCTAACCTAGAAGTTTATTATTTCTAATATCTACACAATACATGTGCACAGTAATAGGATTTTTCTTTGAGTATGACAAAACTATTAAGCATAATGAACATCTAATTTAAGAGGTAAAATTATCGTAGAGCGTTTAAATAAGCTTAACATAACAGTTACAGTAAGAAATAATTCTGTGCGTTGCTTAAAACTAAGGAATTGATTGACTAATATTCTATCAGAGCAGGTTTTAAATAAAGCAACCTTAAATAGAAACCTAGAAACTAGAATATAAATAGTAATAGTAATAACTAGTCTGATTACTTAGATTATTGTTACAACATGAACAAAATGTATTAACAGACAAAATACTACATTAATAAGAGAACAGAATACAAAAACAATTTAACATAACGTATTCAAACTATTCTATCTCTTCAAAATAATCATCTTTACAACTAAAAACTAAATTACCTAATGAAACATAATACTAAGGTAATTAAAATACTTCTCAAATAAATTATTTTAAGTCACTAGATTTTTTAGGAGGTGCAACTAATATTGATTCTTAATCGTACACATTAGCGTCCATATTTCTATAACCACTAAAAGCATTTAAGCCCCTCTTCGTCTGACTAGGTACCTATAGACTTGCAGCCACATTCCGCCTCGCACTACCGCGTAACGACGACTCAAAGTGATCATGAATCCTAAGAGTCGTCTGATAGTGGATTACATGTTCACTTTAGCTGGCTCTTCAACTTTTCCAATGACGCTTACGTCCTTTTGCTGCTGTTCGTCTTCGGGAGTTACTTTCGTGACCTTCGTGTCTCCAGAAACAGCCAGACGCATAATGTCGTCTAAGGAAGGGGAAATGGGTTATTTCTAATGCATCTAATTGGATAGGGAGTCTACTAGGTAGGTTTAAAGACGAGTTTTACCTATAATTAAACACTTTAGTCAGTTTATGTTTGTTTTCGTGTTGAAGAAACTAAAGTGTTGCTAAGTTTGAAATTGATATTTGTGGAAAGTCTGGAAGTGTGTTTATTTGCTTTTCTTTCCCATTTAGATAAAATTTACATTTCAGGGTGACAGATTTTGAGGAAGGGACGTAGATAACTATTTTCAACAGAAAACAAATGTAAAAGATGTGTTATTGTATCGAATAAACAAAAGTGCTGTAGCCCGATTCTTTACAAAAGGAATCATCGAGTATCGAGAGTTTGACATTTAAAATGTACTGCCAAAATAGTTTCTACGACGCCAGCTCGAGGTGTTGAACCGCATGTCATAAAAAAAAAATCGATAGCTAGCCGGTTATCGGCAATCAATGGTAGTAGAGAATCGAGCTACTGTACTATATTGAATACGATAAAAAAAATATTTTCTAAAATATAGGATAATTTTCTTGCCGCAAATTTTTTGCAAGCAATGAAAAGATATCTTACTTCTGAAATGAAAGACGATGCCGATCAAGACACCCAGACTGCCGAAAGAGACCATCCACCAGCGAAGCACTCCCACAACACGTTTAGGTATAAAGAGCTGATGCTTCAGCATGTTCACGAAGGTTTTGTTGAGGGCAAGACCCTGGGAATTAAAAAAATAACACACGCTTTCTGATTCTTATGCCTTTTGACGACTGTCATCACGTGGTTTGGTTGGTGTTGCAGGTAGAAGATTATTTTATTGATGGATGAAAAAGAGTTCAAATATGCAAGTGCCTACTTTTTAAACCTTTATATTTCTGTTGGAATGACATTAATATCCATCAACTTAAAGGAACTTTTAAGTATCATGTCTTATTTATCGCAATAAATAAATAAATAAATAAATAAATATCGTTGGACAACTTCACACACGGTCATTTGATTCCAAACTAAGCAGAGCTTGTACTATGGTAACCAAATAACTGATAAACATACTTATATACTTCTAAATACATACTTATATAGATAAATTGACGTCCAGGCTCAGAACAAATACTCGTGCTCATCACACAAAGATTTGTCCCGGGTGGGATTCGAACCCACCACACGCGGCGCTACGGTTGTTGCGGCGAGGTGACCGCTTAAACCACTGCGCCAATGTGCAGTTAACACATACATGCTACTACGATAAATTTTAATATGCAATAAGTATGGTTGAGGTAAAAAAAAATCAGAGCGTCACTTAACATTGAATAATGTTTTAGGCAAAGCTTTGAAGGAAAGGAAAGAAATTAGTAAAAATGTCTAAACGTCTAAGGCAAACATATGAACAAAAATCTCCGCTGAATTTGTATCAACAGGAACTCAACTCATTGGCAAAATAATTTTATAAATTTAAATATGACGGCTTTATTTCATCAAAATGTTGTCATTAACGGGATTTGTATCACCAGTGTGGGAACTTAATGATTCATTAAAATTCAATTCATGTATAAAAGCAATTAGTGCTGAGTAAAACATAACGTGGTTGGTGGCTTAAAAAAGCTTTATGTGACATCAAAGCGCACCTATGTTATATCGTGGAACATTTTGTTTAATTTAATTCCGCCACGGCGAAGCGACCTGTGAATTGTGTTAGTAGTTCGTGGATTTTTTTACCCTTTTTTAAACTAGTTAGTAGAGTTTTATTAATAAAGTTAGTGAATATTGCAGTGGATTTTATTTTTATGTGGAAAATAATTAAATATTGATGTTATTTTTACTTCATATGGCGAATAATACATGTGAAGCTAAAGGTCATATTGTATGGGCTATTTTTGTGTTCGCGTCAAAAAATGGTATATTCTCCAGTTGTTCCCTCTAAACTGCCAGCCCGGGGTGACAACTGGGATTTTCTTCCTACTTTTATACACAGAAAAAAATCTTTGAAGTTCGGCTACTTACTTCTTCGATCCAAAATAAGGGTGCAATAGTATTGGGAAACTGTTTGAAAAGTTCAATCTTATCAGTTTGAATTAGCTGTATATTGAATTGCACTCGTTGTTTTGCTACCATTGGGGTGCCGGTTATCTGAAAAAGACACATAAAGAGGTCGTCATATTATTTGTTATGAACAAGGTATCGTAATTATTTATACTAAAAGACAAGTTTCCAGATACATGTATATAATAAAGTCTTTCTATTATTTACTGATGAAAAATTTATATATTACAGCAAAATCACAGTCCTTCTTTGAAAATATGTTTTAAATAAATAATAAATAAATTTAACCCTTTGATATCCCACTGCTGGGTGTACTCCCGCAATGAGGGAGGGGTTAAGCCATGAGTCCATCACACTGGCCAAGTGCGGGTTGGGTATCATGTTAGTCCAGAATAATAATATGAATAAAAATGTCTTAAATACCGGTTCAAAATCAATCTCAATCCCATGTTGTTCCACATCCGGACTGAGTCCTTTTACGTTCTCAAGTAATGCAGGATCGGAGTCCAAGAAATGTGGCATGGACGCATACATCGGAGCTTTGATGCATTTGTTCATGTCCATGAGGCCTTTCGGAGGGCATTTGTCTGGTGCATCGCAGAGACACTGTAACTCTGGGTCGTTGGCTAAGTCACCGATGTTGGCAATGTATCTGTTTGTCTTGATCCCGCGGTAGGAGGTTTTCTTTTGATACCAGGGCCTGAAAGTTCTGACGAGAGAAATGTGAGTCAGCTTGTAAATTGGTCGAAAAGTTAAGTCTGTGATGGATGAGCGGACAATAATTATTGCTAGAATTACTTGGTAAAAAAGGGATACCTTCAATAAAAATAGTTTTGCTTATAAATTTGAGTTGAGTTCAAAATATAAAAGTGAAGAAACTTTTAAAAAAAATATCTATACCTGCCGTGTCTGATCTACTTTGACAGAAAAAACTGTGTTCATTATTTTAATTAAATCTAAAGATACTACCAATTTCGATACCAAGTAAGGAAAACAATAGGCACCTAATTAATTACGTGAAGAACATTGTACCTTCCAATTTTCTAATTATTTTAACAATATTTTACAGACTATTGTTTTAACACCCACATAGTATCAATGACGTAAAGTAACCTCTACAAATTAGTATTTTTCGCGAAATACAGTAGCGCAAATTTTTTCTACTATTGACTATTGACAACCGCGTAGCTGAAGAGAAATTTTGAAAACTTATTCAGCGCCTCTAGCGAGTGCCGTAGAAACTATTATTTAGTACATTTAAAATGTCAAACTCTACCTAAGATAATCTATAGTATCGCGCTTGTGTCCAGTCTTGCGAGTGTTTGACGTTTAAAATTGTGTGAACGAAATTGTTCATGCGAACTGCGCCTGATATATTTTGACCGACTTACAATTTGTACAGGAAATCGTACCACAGGTAGGCTTTATTTCACCGTATCTTTAGTTGTAGTTTGAAGATCAAACTTGTAGCTAAGTTAATTGGGACTACACCATACATGCTTCTAGAATGTATTTTTGGAGGACGACCGTCGTACATACACGTGCCATTCTATAACACGGTAGTGGTAGTAACTTCTGCTAGTAATGTTTAGTTGGGCTTGCTACACATATATACCGTTCGGCATCAATGGTCCTAACCAGGTGGCAAACCGCATATGTCTAGAGTAAATGAACCCAATCGGCACAAGCTGAACAACTGAGTAAAGTCGGTATTTTTTGTTCGATAAATATTGCCGAACCGAATATGTGTGTAGCAAGCTTAACTTATTTAAAGGTAAAACATGATCCGATGACGTCATAATTCCCAGTAACGTGCTAGTAAGATTATCGGCTCAAAGGAAAAATTAAAACAATTATAATATCATAGCTTCGAAAGCTAGTTAGGATATAAAGAATGTATTACAGACACAGTTGCATGCTCAAAATACATTAAATTATAGATATTAGGCACAGAAAAACAACTGAAAGAAATGGTGGCCTAACGTTTTTTTTTATCTACATACCTGCATAAATCTCCGGAGAAAGACTGCAGTCTATCAGTCTCCTTCAAGAACGGAGGAAACACGGTACCGTCAGTCCCTTCATAGTTATTGCAGTGTTCTCTCCAGATGGTCTGCTCTGGGTTGCCGTCTACTGCGATCACAGAGCCTACTTCCATCACGTTCTTTTTACCTCTCTTAACGGTCACCACGTGAGGGTCTATTGTGTTGTTACGCTGGAAGGCAAGGACCATTTTTTTAATATTATTTTGATAGCGCTACTTAAGAACAAGCTTTGTTCTTTCTCACAGTCACTGCATTCTCATAATAGGTACACAAAAAGACTATATTAAAAAATTAAGAACTCGTTTAAAAATATAAACTTGAAGAAGAAAGTGATACCTAAAACCTGCCTTTATAACAAGTTATTAAACGAAGGGGAAAAAAAGCAATTCTTTGATTTTGTTATGATGCTCATTTTGTTCAGAAGGTCTGTCAATAAAAAAATGCCTGAATAAAAAGATTTTTGGCGTTATCACTTAACAAATGAATGATACATTGATACTCCCTTACAGTTCCAAAAAGCGAGAACCTAATCTGGTTATTAGGTTCAAACACCAATCCACTAACAGGTTCCTTCTTCAACTGGGTACAGACTGCTTTGGGAGCGAACTCAGTTCTTGCACAATTGATAATAATGCCCCGGAACAAAATGTCCAGAGCTTTGACTCTTAGAAACAGATCCTTGGGTGTGTCGAAGAGTCCGTTCAGTGCTTTTCCGACGACGTTCAGCATCACTGGCTTGTCACGAGATACGGCTACAGCCATACCCTGATAAGAAATATATATTTAAAATGATGTTTAATACAATTAACTTGTGTGTTAATTCCTTAAACTTGACTGATGTAGCTTGATTCTCTACTACTATCGACTACCGACAATCGGCTTGTCATCGAGAAATTTTGTATGAAATTCTGATCTGCGCCTCTGTTGGACGTCGTAGAAACTATTTTGGCAGTACATTCTAAATGACAAAAAAATTCTTTCTATTTGAATTTCTTACTAAAAATGTTAAAATATATGCCCAATAATAGTCATTTTGGAAATGTGGTAATAGACTTGCCTTCAGGTACAGAGATGATAAAATTCAAGGTCAATGTAGAAATTACCTAGTGTATTTTTTGCCAACTCCACTGGCAGACATATTAGCGTCTCTGTAATTACATTTGTAATAAGGAAGAACTGTTCTAACTTACCACCATGAACATATGAGGCATAACGATCACCTCTTCACCAGTCAGTCCAGGACCTGACAAGTCTTCTCTGAAGTAGAACACGTCTAGTTTCTTGTAAGTGATAGTGTCGTCTTCATCGTGGTCTTCTACTTCTACCTTCTCCTTCCATTCTCTAAGAAAAAGAATACATTTATTTATACCAAGCAGCATATATGTATATAGCAATAGTGAGCAGTGATAGCCGAATGGTTTAAGTTGGCACCTCCCACGCAAGTGGTCGCAGGTTCGAATCCGAGGCAACACACCAATGACTTTTCGAAGTTATGTGTGTATTAGAAATAATTATCACTTGCTCTAACGGTGAAGGAAAACATCGTGAGGAAACCTTGCATGCCTAAAATTTCTTTAATACATTTATTGAGGGCATGCAAAGTCCCCCACCCGCACTTGGCTTGTGGACTCAAGGCCTAACCCCTCCCCCTCGTTTGGGAGGAGACCCTTGCCCTGCAGTGGGACAGATATGGGTTATTAAAAAAAAAAAATACCAAGCACCGAATTTGTTCCTAGTGTGCATTGCTTTTTTTGCAAATATTTTTTTTGCTAAAATCTTTTCCTGATTATTATGCAAACAAAAATGAAAGTAATTTAGTTGAAGTCTTCAAAACCATAAAAACACATCCTAGTATTGTCGAAATTAAAAAGAATCGAAATAACAACAAATAAATCAAACTGTGCAAGCTTTGTTTTTACTATAAATATTTCCATAAAAGCCGTCGTTCCATGAATGCCGCCAACACGTTAATTTGTCATTAAAATAATAATGTACACCAAAACCATAGGCTTTCAATAAAGAATTTCATTGATGCATACCCGCTGGGTGTTTTAATGGCTCGTTTAACAAATTAAATTCGGCAGACCGTGAGTCTCATTTGAATAGCATTTACTTCATTAAGGACCGCTCATTCAATATTTCATTTTAGGGAGGGTGTTTTCAAATTATTTTTTCCTTATAATGATACGTCTTTTCACACTCTTCAGGTATTACTAAATAGAAAATATGTATACAAGTTCCTAATGCAAATAAATATAGGCAACGGCAAAATACTTGTTTAGTTCAAAATAGTAAGTAGAAAGTAGCGTTCTATAATCTCTACCTCCGCGTAAATCGTAATTATTCTTAAAGATAAAATACACCCACAAGAACAAAATATCAGCCGTTTCATAATATCCCACTAATTTTACTAAGTACAGTAAAGTAAAAAGATTAACAAGTAGTTCAGTTAAAAATAACCATTCATTTAAGTTAAAAAACTACAATCCTGATACAATCCTTTGATTAAAGAATGCAAAGTCCACACAAAACTATAATTTAACAAGCTTAAGTAAAAATAAGTAATTTAACTATTGACTAGCAAACAACTACAATCCTTTAATTAAAGAGAGATACAACAAAACTGTAATTTAACAAGCTAACTGCAAGGGCTGTGGCGTCCATATTGATTAAATAAATAATTCAATAGAAAGGAAATAAAAATCTTTTGTTGTTTTCGCGATGATTATACGGTGTTGCAAAATACAAGGGAATATTTACCTTGGTTTGAAATATCAAGGCGATAGGTACACGTGTACAGTTCGCACGGTGTTTGTTTAAAGGTTTTGCGTGTTTGTATGGAGCTGTTATAGGTCTACTAAATTTAAGGTCTTATTAGGGAGTGGAGGGTTTTTGAAAATGCTTATGTTTGTAACAAATTGTTGACACCACACCAAGTTGATTCTATGTTTATACTACACTTAGTGATACAGGCCTAGCCACCTTATGCATCTGTCATGACACAGATTGATTGCTTTCGAATTATTTTTTTAATGACATTATAGAGATTAATTATGCCAGTTAATAGCGACAAATAAACTATAAATTTGATTTAATTTTACTTGAATAGTAGTAATAATATTCTCATAAGTTACCAACTAAACCATTCTTATAACTGGATGAAAGAGAGATGAAGCTTTTGAGAATGCTAATACGTTTTATCCAAAATATTTGGAGTACTTTCCAAAGTATTCTTTATTAGCGTTTCAGATGTTTGAAACAAATTTGTAATGATAATATTATCTTTTCTTATCTTCATACAAAAGGTTCATGATATTATGTTTTAAATTACTACGCACGTTGTTTCCACGAAATACTTGAGGGAAAGGAGCGGAATACCCAAAATTGTGAGAAAAATCAACATCGAATGTACATTGTACAGTCATTAGCTTAAAAAGGTATAAAATCTTACTTTCAAATGCAGCTTTATAATCGAATACATCCATTGTGTATTAGGTATACAGATAGAAAATTGTTTAATTGATTTTATAAAACAATCAGTTGAATCAAAAACATTTTTGGATTGAAATTATTTTAAGAAGTTTTTAAATATTACTGTATTCATACTAATATTAAAAAGGCAAGTCTATCTGTCCGTGACGGTTTACAATTAAATATCTGGACCGATCGTTAACAATATTCAAAGATCTGTAACCAAAAATAGGTAACTATTTCTTCTTACTAACTTCGAAACTGTGTATACGAGACTGAATATACGATAAACGCGATCAGAGAAACACAAGTACGTTAGTATTTTGATAAAAAATGTGGAACTGTGTATACATTTTTGCCGCTGACTGTACCCTAAGATGAGATGTTGGGATTTATTACACGGTTCATTGGTTCCTTTAATAATGCAGGAGAGAAACGAGGTGTGGAATGATTTAGCCTCGGCTACGGACTGAAAAAACTAGAACTTCTATGTAGTCTACCATTTGAGAGACTCGTGTAGAATATGATGGCTTAAGGTTTGTTGTTAGTGCATGAGATGAACTATCTACGTCTGATCACGAAGTCGGGTCCCCGGTTGGTCAAAGTGCTATTGGGCTTTTCTGATGTGTATTAAAATATTTTCAATAGTCGAAGTTTGGTAACGTGACTGGTATATAGCAAAAGGCTCGTATCCTCGCACACCGAGTCTACAATATTTATGGCGAAAAGTGTGTATTTCATACACATACATTTCGCCTTCACCTTCGAGTATAACGGGCGTGATATTATGAAGGTAATAATATGAACTAATAAAAATTCTCTTTGACATAGCATTCTATGAAATTCAATGTACTTTATCAAGTTAAGTTTCACCAATCCCGGTGTTTGTTAGCAAGACATCACACACAGAAATCTTGCAAGTTATGTTTAAGTCAAAGTCAATATTAATCACGTAAAGTTTATTCTCTGTTAAAATAGTTTAAAAAAAGACATGCGGCAAAAAACAATCAAAAAAGGCTTTTGTAATCATTTCTATAATTACAGGGTAATTTGGATTCATAATTGATAATGTCGTTGGAAATTAGTTTCCTAATAAGTAGGCTTGTAATTATACCTATAAAGTAGGCTCAAGAAAATAGTAATTAAGTTACTTGTCCGTTATTTACGAAATAATTGAATCTTTTTACGTTTTCAGTTTAAAGAAAGTATTTCAATACTCTTTGTTAAAAATATGCTTTAGGACTTTTTACTGAAGCGCGTTTACACATGCGCTATGTATTTGCTAAACTTATAAGAGCTACTCGTATGCTATGCAAGTTTGGTGCATTGAATTTGTACCTATGACAGGTATGTCAACTAACGATCTATCGTAGAAAATTATCTTCGGTACCATTCTTGTATTTTAAAAATGTTGCCTCGAAACTTTAGTTGGTACGTATTTAAGACTAGCTGACCCACGCAACTTCACTTGCGTCACCTAAGAGAATGGGTCAAAACTTTCCCCGTTTTTATAACATTTTTCGTTGCTACTCCGCTCCTAATGACCGTAGCGTGATATTATATAGCCTATACCTTCCTCAATAAATGAGCTATCTAACACTGAAAGAATTTCTCAAATCATACCAATAGTTCCTGAGATTAGCGCGTTCAAACAAACAAACAATCAAACAAACAAACTCTTCAGCTTTATAATATTAGTATAGATTATTTTTTATTATAGCCGTTATTCAAAAATCGGTCATAAATTACAAATTTCTTATTATTTCTCAGCGTCATATAAAAATTCATTTTTAATTATATTAAAATATTATTCAATATCATAATTAAATTTAACCAATTTCTGTCCCACTGCTAGGCAAGGGTCTCCTCCCGTAATAAGGGAGGGGTTAGGCCTTGAGTCCACCACGCTGGCCAATTACGGGTTGGGCTAATTAATAATTAATTAAATATCAAAAATTAAACTTCTACTCACTCAAAATAATAAGGTCCGATTTCCTTTACGATAGGTATGGCACCTTTCTGTACTTCTTCATAATTCGTATAGTTGAACAGATACACCTTGAAGTCTAACGCAAAAGGAATCTTCTCCCACATCTTGCGAACGTCCGTTTTCTTAGATAGAGCCATTTCCTGAGGAACAATTGACCTTAATCAATGAAATGAGTTTTGACTGAAGGTTTGTGTAATAGTTACTGTAGCGCGATTCTGTACAGTCGGTACTGTCGAGTATCGAAAGTTTGACATTTCAAATGTACTGCCAAAATAGTTCCTACGACGCCCGTCAGAGGCGCTGATTAGATTTTCATACAAACTTTGTCGGAGACAATCCGGTGGTCGGTAATCGATAGTAGTCGAGAATCGAGCTACAGCTTGTGATTTTTCCAATGTTGTTTGTTTCAGCATAGATACATTTACAAATACATATTTAACCAATAGTTTTAACAAGCATGAAAAGTTTGTGTGTCTGTTACGTGTGTGCTTTTACGTGTAAACTACTAAACCGATTTGCACGAAATTTAACATAGCGATAGTTGAAAACCCAGAGTCAGATAAATAATGAGGTGAGAAGATGAACTTGATTTTCATTTTTATCCAAATTACATGGGAGGAAAGTCGCTGGGTTAGATAGTTATATGGTAAAAAATCTATGTAACGTATTTATATATTTAACACGTATTATGTCGTTCATCATTTTATGTGTTCAAATCTGTTAAATGTTCCACGCCGTTGAAATAGTTGTCTCTCACAATATTATGTAAGTTTTAAAACAATTTATGTAGCATCCCAACACACTGTTAAATCCGGAAATTGAAGGAGTGTTCGCACTGACACGAGGCAAAATAATCATAGCGGAAAAGATATTGTTATGCCTACAAAGGTTTTGCTTTAGGATACGAAGTGGTTTTGGTTAAAATAACGTTGAATTTTTTTTTTCTATTTACACTGTTCTTTTCAATATTATAACATTGTTAACATGTGCATGATATTGTGTGTTATTGACCATTTATAATCAAATATTATTATATTTAAAATATGGAGTACATGTCCTCTACTTATATTTTTAAAAATGAAAGCGAAATTACTAATCTCTGGACAAAGTTTTTTTACATAAGGCTGAACATGCACGAAAACAATATTAAAATAAAAAAAGATATAATAAAAAGCAGTTACATTTTTCCAAAGCAAATAAAATTAACTCTAAAAGAATGCTTTTGAATTAAATAATAATGTAAATATAATCACTTCTTTACTTTAGATTGATAAAACTAAACTCCAAAGGAAAATAAATACATTTTGTTCAAAGAAAATTGAATTGAAAGAGCCCTGAATATTAAAACAAGAGAAAATTTACTTTTTGTTATAGTTTGGACATTTTTTATCAATTTTGATAGAATCACGTATTCTTAGAAACCTGCTATAGTTTTGGCTTAATACGACTTGTGAACTTTGGGAAATGATCATTGCTTTGAGCACTTTCGTATGAAAAAAGTTTTGACGTTGATCGGTGTGTATTTTGCATAAATTTTTGGTAGAATAAAGATGTTATTTTCATAAAATTTAACGAAATTGGTCAAAGTTTTTAGACATGAACAGTGAACAATAAGCAAAATCGTAAAAGAATGAATATATTTCATGAGAATTTGTAATCTCATACGAGAGCCGAATTAGTATTATTTTATCAAGGATTACTTAAAGAAGAAGCAGTCAGGTAGACTAAGAAAATAAGTAAAGAAGATATCTTATTTTACACGATATGACGCTCTATTATATAGGCAATACCTACAAAACCGTACGGGAAAACGTTATGTTTATCATCACTTAAATAAGTGCAAGTTTTCTTACCTTTTTCAGCTGACTCTTCAATATAGTTGGGAACAGGACCCATCCAAATAAAAGACCGAAGAGAGCGACTCCACCAGATATTGTGGCATACTTCAACGGCTTTGGCATCAACATGATGGACCGTTGTTACTGAAACAAATGTTGATGAGTGAAACTTCTTTGTACTTAGATTCCTGTTAAATATTCTACGTTTATTACTTTTTAGCTGCCGAATTGCAATGTACACAGAAAAAAGCACAACCTTGAACGGGGGTAAAAGTGTATTTATATTTATACGAAAGTCCGAATGTTTCTTACTCAATCATGACATACTGTTAAACAGATTTTAGTACCTACACAGATAGTTTATAAATTCTCGGAGCTCGTGACTAAGTTAACAACAGCCGAGCGGTTCGATCTCTGATGATAAGCCACGGTTGCCGAGGTTGTTCTGTGGATAGGCGATCTTATACCTATCGAGCTCCTCCCTATTTCGGAAGGCACGTTGAATTGGGTCCCGGCTGTAATTTTCGAAGCTAAGCTGATATAGACATTTTATAAACTGGATTAACACGTAGAGTACATTTACTCTCTAAAATATTTTGCATGGAAGTCGCAGGCTAAAGTTAATAGAGATATTGAGTACCATTTAACCTTTCATCATGTCATAACTTGCCGTCACAAGTTATCAATTAGCAGTATTTCTTTGAACTGGGCGGTTTTAATCAATTATGCCGCTGATAGCTTTATTATAGGCTGAATGGCAAGTGTGCGGGTGTTCACACGATGCTTATAGCCATTATACTTAAACGCTAACCTTAGACTTCACAAGTTCACGGCAAAAAGAATCTAATATGAACATGGCAATCAATCATCGATTTATTCCTTTTTGCTGAAGACTTTTTGAAGGTGCAACTTTATCCTTGGTTTCGACTATTACAGCATACGGTGTACTTTTCATAAAATTATAGTGCTTTTAATTTTGTTAAGTTTTTAAAGTATTTTTATTGGAGTAAGAAATATATCTGTAATCGGGCTATAACAAACGTGCGAACTTCGTCACCTCATTTTTTCGGAGTCTCTCGCTCATTATCGATCGTTCGATCTCGATTGTTATAACGTTATCACATTTTTATGATTCTTTTAATTTAGCATTAGTAGGGAATGTATGATTTTTCTATCCATATATATATTATTATATATGAACCATATGCTGTTTAACGAAATAATTATAGATTTATGTTTTTGCTCATCAAACTAAAATTGTGATTAGTATGTTTCACGTACTTTTTTACAACTTAATTCTTCTTAACGTAGTCTTTTCATCCATATATCTTTAGTACCAACTGTTTTGATACAATAACATTTATATTCTAGATTTAATTTTACTCGCCTCCGGGCAAGAATTGAATTAATTTCAAACAGAAAAGTAGATTTTACTTCTAGCCGTTTGTGAATATAAAATGTAGACTTAAAAAGATTGAAAGTACTTGTAGTAAGCTTTTAATCTTCTATTAATTAGTTACTCCTATTCGTATGTTTAAGCTTTAAAAGGGTTTGTACGTATTTTTTTAAAACAGGCTTACTGTCTTGTTGTTTAATTTAGATTTTAAGATACACCGGTTCGTAATGCATTGTATTTTTTTCTCTACCAATTGCCGTGGATTGTCGCAAGTGATCTATGTTTATATGACTTGTGTTAGATATTGGGCATTCTGAAAGTCTAAAATATAAGAACATTTTTCTTAGGGCAATAACATTCAAGTTATTCTTAAGTATCATGTTGTCGAGCATAATTTCGACAGAAATATGTACTTCTGAGTATCTTTGAAATAAATATTGATTCTGCATACGGCAGTAAAATTTTCACAAGCTGAAATCCTTCGACTCATGCGCTTTTCCGCGCAACAAAACATCAAGACGTATCCTAAATCAACTCGACATTACATCTTCCCTTACCATTGTTATAAGAACAATATAGTACCACTATAACTCAATAAATAGACCTTAATTTGAATGTGCAAATATGGCGCAATCACAAAAAGGGGTGTAATGTAACCCAAGGGCCTGTTATGTCACGAATGATTTGTGTTGACTGTAAATACTTGTACAGTGTATTTGAATGGGAAATACGAAACAAAAAGCCCATTATAAATGAATTGTAGGTATATTAGTATAATTTATTGTCGGTATTGGTAATAAACATAATTTTAGTTCGGTTATCGGTTATTATTTTCTCGTGGTGTTTGAAATTGGTAATTTAGAGCTATTATTTCCCCTTTTTCTCAAATTTTATACTTAGGCCGTATTTCCAAATCTAAATAGTTATGAGCTAAGCAAAAGAACTACAATAATTGTAAAATCTTTTTTTTTTGGTCGGTTTGTATAATAAAGCTAAACTAATTGATACTATGATATAGACTTTAAGCCACCTCATCTACCGAGTTCTACGAAAAAAATATCGGAAGGGAGATTTCGCGCTACTGCGTACCTAGCATGCAATATGCTAGGTGCGCAGGAATTATTTTTCCCAGTTATTTCAGATGTCAAATGCACTTCTAATTTTATAAAAAAGATAAGAAGCGTTTCTTTGATTATGAAACAGGCTGTAATGCCGTTTTTCAATAGGATTAAACCACTGAAGAGGAGCGGATATGTTTTCCAAAAATGTTCGTAATAAATCTTACTTTTGTTGTTTTATTAGTTTACTTTTATATATCTTATGTAACATTCAGTCTTGGCATAGAAATAGCGCGGACGCGATATGACAGACCAAGGATTTGTCTTATGATATCTCTCTGATATATGGGCCCTAGGAATTATATCATAAAGATTTGTATCAATAAAGTATCTTTATGTAGATCTATGTCTCAGAATAAATAAGATAAATTATTATTAGTTAGGATTTATCAATGGCCTTAATGTAGGGTTTAGAAAGGTGTTATTTATACCCGAAAGTAAGCAAATATTTTATATTATTTACGTTTAACTTGAAGTGCACATTGCGTATAGAATGCGTCGGTATCACAATGAAAACGTTTGAAAAACATTTAATTTTATTGCGCAATTCTTAGCCTGGAAGTATCTAATCGGGTTTCAAAATTATCTAGGTCTTGTCTAGAATTTTCACGATTCCCTAATCGGATCAGGATATTGAGCAGACTTTTGGGGACAGCATCATCCTCTTTTATTTATTTTACATTGGTATTCAATAAGAAAGATTTTTATATAGCCTTGACTTATTTCTATCCTCTTGAATTATTTGGTTTGCTGTAAAATAGCCATATTTATATAAAACAGAACTAATAAGGAAATAAATCATATTTATTTTAACTACTATTCAGAATTATCTTCATAGTTCTAGAAGGTATAAAAAACTTTGATTACCAATAAAATTGTAGCTTAAATGCGTTAGAGATCTTTGCCCGGCATTACACCAATCATATTAATTAACGTAAATAAATTCTCCTATAGAGAGGTTACTTATGCCAAGTAATGGGACGGCGTCTATCTTAAATATAAAATTATCATGTCACAATGCTCGTTCCCGTACTCCTCCGAAACGGCTTGACTGATTCTCATGAAATTTTGAGAGTATATTGAATAGGTCTGAGAATCGGCCAACATCTATTTTTCCTACCCTTTAGTGATAAAGGTTGTAAGAAATTAAAATTGTTTTTAATTTTTTTCTATTGCGTCGCATTAAATAAACATACATCCCTAAATTTTTACCCTTTTATTACCAACCCCTATTTTATACCCATTGTAATATAATCTTTATGGCAAAGCAAGGTTTGCCGGGTCAGTTAGTGTATTATATAAAATAATGGTCAAGTACGTACGTGTAGTCCGTAGGTGAAGAAGGTCGGAAGTATACTTACGGCGCTGCACTGCTTTCAATCAGTGGGCGGGCTGGTGTACACTCGCTGGAAAAACTGGTCCGTGACGACTAATTAGGTGTCGGTTCTTTCTTTCCTTTTGAAGTAAGGCCTTTAGGCATTAGTTATTGGTCTCTTCTATGAATGGGATCCAAAAATTGTTTTAAGCATTTTTGGGTCCCATTTATAGAAGAGTACCAGCTCCTAAATAAATCTACATATTACAGAACATAATATTTCATGAAAATTGTATAAGAAACTAGACTACTACAAAGTAAGAAGCATAAAAAGGGAAAATAATGCAAATAAAGCACATATTACCAACTTTACCCAAGCGTCACGAAAAGCTATGATAAATGTATTTTCAATTCACGCTGTATCAATGCATAACTAGCGATCCATTCCGGCTTCGCTTAGGCTTAAAAAGCTATTTTACAAAAAGAAAACTTATAACTGTACACTTAAACTTTCCTTAGGAATCAATCTATACGCAAGTCAGTCTCTTGTAAACATACAGGCAGACGAGTCTAGAAGATTTCAATTTATAATATTTGTTGAGTTGAAGCATTCAAAGCTTAAGTACTGAAAAGGTTTTTAGTACGATTCCAGTTTGTCATTCAAGTGTACTAACAACACCTCCTGCTCGACTGTGGGACAATCGACAGACGTCAAATTTAAGGTGTCGTTCCGACGCGACGAATAAAAGTCTTACTCCGGGTTCTGAGTACATTTAGCGGTAGTTTATCAATTTAATAGCGTTTTTTTATATGAGTTTCACCGCTATAGAAAATATAAACTACCGCTAAGTGTGCCTCAGAAACCGTGGGTTACTGTAGCTCAATTCTCTACCACTATCAAATATCCAAAACCGGCTAGCTATCGGGAAATCTTGTATGACAATCGGTTCAGCGCCTTTAACGGACGTCGTAGGAACTATATTGGTACTACATTTTAAATGTCAAAATTCCGTCAGCTTGCCGGTAGTCGGTAGTCGATAGTGGTAGAAAATCGAGGTACTGCTCCTCTAACGGACGTCGTAGAAACTATTTTGGCATTACACTTTAAATGTCAAACTTTCGATACTCGACGGCACCGACTGTAGAGGATTGAACTACAGTACTCGCTGTATTAATAGATGCAATACTGACACTCATTACGTTTTACAAGCTGCATAGTTATTATAACAATTTAAAGTTTAATATTTTATGACTACGTAATATTACAAGTACACTAGCTTTTACTCGCGGTTCCGTCGACGTGGAAGGTGTTTCGGAGGTGAGTATCCTGTGAGTTAATCCAGTAAGTACTACACATCCAAACTCTCGCATTTATAATATAAAGTATAGGTTACTTATAGAACGCTCCGATGATATTTATATAACTTTATAAAAAAAAAAATTTGGACGACTTACACACGGTCATTTGATTCCAAACTAAGCAGAGCTTGTACTATGATAACCAAATAACTGATAAACATACTTAATTACTTCTAAATATACACTTATATAGATAAATGAACAACCGTTTTCTTTATTAAATAATAGAATACAGGAATAATTAACGTGGATACGCATTTTGCTGTCAGTCAGCCTACAACCACAATTAGTGTAACCTGCGTCGAAACGTCAGGCATTTCAAGGTAAAAAATGCGTGTTCGCGTTATTTCCCTCATTCTAAAAAAAAACATGTAGTGTAACCTAGAACTTAAGAAGTTGTCTCTTATATTGTTGGATATATTTATTCCTACTTATAGAATTTTGTTATAAAATATACGTTTCTAACCGACTTTTACTAGTAGACCGGCTTCCGACTCCATTTCCGTGTTGTGAATTTTGATCCCGTCGATCAGAAAATTCACAAAATATCGCCCTGACAGTTGCAAACATATCAAAATAATAATATCTACTTTGGTTTAGTTGTTCAAAAGTTATTCGCGTACATATGTATATACATATCGGTGATTCATTTTTATTTATAAAGATTAATACTTCTTCACTATTCAATTTGCTTATTTTAAAGTAACTTAGAATAGTTTTCCGAAATATTTTGAATAGAACAGTTTGGAATAAAACCTAATTGAGTTGTCTGTCTGGACTTCCAAACTAACGAGGAGGTATTATTTTATAAAACCTTGAGTTTCTTCTATTTAATAGATTTCAGGAATTGCCTATTAGTGCAGCTTTTTTTCTTGAATTTTAACAATATCTGTTTTGAAAACTCCGTTTAAAATTTATAGTAAAAAACATTTTGGTTGAAATTTACTTTTTCTAATTACCTGAAGAATTTGTAGCTTTTTAGTATTTTCACGATATTTATTTTAAATTGTAGTGGTCGTTTGTAAAAACATGTAAAAAGAATACTGTGAAGAATTTGCGGTAATAGAAACTGTGTGTTTTTAATTTTTAAAATAGAAATGTAATATTTTAAATTTCTGCAATGTTCCTTTTAACAAAAAGGCCGTCATATTTTGCGACTAACCAACGCTATATTATGCGACAACCTGTACTTCGCCTGCGACAAATCGCATTCTCCGAACACCACCTTTATTTAAAAAAGTGTGAGTGTTCGTAAACCATGAAATTATCCTGTCAAGTTAACGATAACCTGACGAGTATGGCCCATGATTTTTTTCACTTTGAAGTTTTTTTCAAACTAACTGTCGGTTTTTACAACTCATATCTTATTTAGTACTTACCTTGAGTCAGGGTTCTTTCTATTGTTCTGTAACTTACTTATGTCTGTTAGAAATATACCTACCTATCGAAGAAGTGCATTGAAGGTTCTCTAGGATAGATTTTTTAGGGAGATTTTTTCGGCTGGTTCATATAAATTGGTCCCATCATCAATATTACATCAGCCAAAAGATTTCCGCTGTTGAACATCGTACTCCCCCATAAAATTCCACAATGCCTAGGCCCTTAGCTACACCTTAACTAACGCTTTCCTGCAATCTTTTTTAAAACAAGGGTTATTCATTAAAAGTCCGTGAAATCTGTCTTATACCTATATTTACTCGGAAAGAACTTATAAAAAAAAACTATAACATTAAAGGAATTTCTGTAATATTTATTTTACATTTAAACTTATTTACGACTAGATTAACCAAATCAGGTTAATAGCACATCTCATTAGAAATTTAAAACAGAAAAATCTTTTTAAAATATCTACGCGTCAAAGGGTGTAATCAAAACACCCACTGGTACAATTTGTAAGTAAAATTATAGTCGACAGTACAACTTAAGTTAGTTCCAGTAAAACTCTTGAATATTTTACACTTTTACTTATTTAAATGTGTCTATAGTGTTTTAAAGGACGTGGCGCTCTTTAGTGAACAGAAAAAAGGGCATATTTTAAGATAATTGGGTAGTTAACGAAAAAATATTTAACTTGTACCCTTACAATGTTCATTCATTTTTTTTGTAAATATTGTTGAATTTGTAATTATTTCAGACTGAAACAATTGTATTCATTTGATACCAACGGAATTAAAATACTATGACGTCACTATGTTGTAATTCTATACCAAAAATGTGTTTTTGACATTTCATAAAGAGTTGCTGATTTGACTGGTAGTCAACTACCGTTTTATGCAAAGCGCCTACATTTATTTTAGTGCTGCACACAAATGTGTCTTATATTATGGCTCGCGCGGCACTTTATACTTGTACTAGCTGACCCGCGCAACTTCGCTTGCGTCACGTAGAGAGAATGGGTCATAATTTTCCCCGTTTTTGTAACATTTTTCGTTACTACTCCGCTCCTAATGGTCGTAGCAGGTTTTTTTTTTTTTTATGATGATGATGATGATATATTATTATAGCCTTCCTCGATAAATGGGCTATCTAACAGTGAAAGATTTTTTCAAATCGGACCAGTAGTTCCTGAGATTAGCGCGTTCAAACAAGCAAACAATCAAACAAACAAACTCTTTAGCTTTATAATATTAGTATATAGATACCGTCCAGCTTACGAGTTATTCTTCTTTTGTACTTTGCACGGAATACAAGCATACGTTTTCTGAAGATTTTATTTAAAATGACAGCTATATTCCTAACAGTAAAAATTATAGTTTCTTAGAAATAATATTAGAAAGGTAAAAAAAAATTGTAATTTGTCCCAATTTTATTGGTTTATGTAACGTGTCCTATTTATTTAATCGTGTGTTATATGTCTAGACAATAATTGGTTTATTTAGTTATTATAAAAGTAAACATTTTCATTCCAATAGAAATTAGTTTTACTGATATAATTAATGGCAAGAAGTATTCTGTGTAAATAACAAATTCCTAAATGACAAGATTTATAAAATGTTGGCCCATTGCTAGTATGAGTGTTAATGATTCGCAAGAAATTAGAAGGGATAATGGCGTTCTTTGGACTTTACCTACCCCTTGGGAAATGGGCGTGATTTTACGTGTGTTTGTATGTACTATCGAACAAACTGAATCATGACCCACCATGTGCTCATTTTCTAAAACACGTCTATATATGCGTAGGTCGAAATTGGCTTGAACCTACGTTTCCTTGGTAATGAATTTGTTATCTGTCATTATTGCGACAAATCTTTGTGCGCCAATACAATAATGCTTTGCTACCGTTTTCAACAGGCTCCGTGGCCTAGTGGGTTGATGTTACGACTGCGATGCGTCAGGAGTGGGTTCGATACCCACTCAGGACATGGTTTATTCGGACAATATAGGAAATAATGTAACTATCAAAATTAAAATAATATAGGGTAACCAGCATAGTTATTACCCGGTTAAGGAATTGATACACAATTTTGGTCAATAGTATCTTTATTTAGTAAAACATTGACATAAACTCTATTATAAACGTAACTTAAATATTCTTTCTAAAAGAACATCAGTCCTTTGTTTCAATAACTTTATACTAATTCAATATAAAACACTTAAAAACCAGAAATACTAGCGAATACTGTTAATTCAAATGTGTTATCCTTAATAAATATTGCAACAAACTTACTTTTTCTTTTCGAACTACACACCTGTCGCACAAACGTCGGACATGAGTTCTATAAATTAAAAATGTTACCAATATTCTAAAAGTGACATATATCGCAATTAATTTGAACTGGTTAATTTAGATATTAAAATAAACGTATTATTCCTTAACATTGGCAATCACTGTATGATGGGCAATGACTATAGTGGTTACCCTAATCGTTTCACAGATTTCTAAATGACGTGCTACCTATTTGACATTTGACACAAATAGGTTTTTTCGTAGTGAAAAGAGTTTAGACTATTTACATTCTAGATTCAAATTAAGAGTGATTTATCGAAAACGTATCTTCGTACTGTAATAACAAAGGTCAAAGTTGTCTGTAGTCGTAGATACATCATAACACAGTCGTGTGCATGTTTAAAATGTCCTAAGTGGAACTTTGACGATAGAGATGAAATTCTTAAGCCCTTCTCCCATTACGATACGCCCGCGCGACTCTAGTCTCGGAGACTAGTCGCCACGAAGTATCTCACATACATTTGTATGGAGACTCTCACATTACGATACTGGTAGGCCCTTCTCCCATTACGATACTTGTAGGGTACGATACTCGAGTATAATACTAGTTGGATACATGTTCGCTACCCGATGCTCGCATATTATGCAACTTAAAAGTTACTAAATTCATCATTTGTGCAAACTCGTTTTTTGTAGACTGACGTTATGTCGAGCGACTCCAGTGACGATGAAGCTCTTGCAGTTTTTTTGTTCTCAAATTCTCAGCCCTTCTCCCATTACGATACGCCCGCGCGACTCTAGTCTCGGAGACTAGTCGCCACGAAGTATCTCACATACATTTGTATGGAGACTCTCACATTACGATACTGGTATTCTACGCGTTCGCGACTAGTCTCGCGATACCCGCCGTGTTGGTCGCTTGTGCGTCGCGTCTCGCGTAGACATGCGCTTAACATGTTCGGGAGCGGATTGAACATGGAATCATTCATTTCCTAATTGGAACTATGTTCAGGAAACATGTTCGCGGAACTATATAGTTCCACCACGTTTCAAGTTTGACAGAATCTAACATTTGATAATATAGGTAGTTCCTCAGTTCCTCACAGCTCCTAGGTGCTATAGAAACTGTGAGAAATTGAGAACTGCTTTATAGTTTATACATTATTTGTTACTGTATAAATGTAGACAAAAATATCCCTTGATTTACCTTCATACTTTACACAGGCTTAGGACTGTCAACCAAGAGATAAAATATAAAAAAATATGCAATCTACAGTTTTGACTTTCCTACGATTTTATTACCTACTAGCTGACCCGACAGACTTCGTCCTGTCAAAAAGATTTGTAAATGTTTTTTTGCCTACGTATTTAAAAAAAATCTCCTGAACAGAACCCACCCTGGTGATAGGACGTTGTGAATAAAAAATAATTAAATACAACATATATAAGGATTTAAAAGTAAGTAATCGCTTTATTGTTAATCATGTGAATCATAATTATTATTATTATCATTGTAGTGCTTTGTGGTATACGATGTTTTTTGTTTAATTACCTGGCGCATAGATAAACAAATCTGATGGTTTTCCAACACGGGAACAGGCAACATACAATTGACCATGTGAGAAACATGGGTTTTCTAGATTAATACCACAAACACTTAATGATTGCCCCTGGGACTTGTTTATAGTCATAGCAAAAGCAAGCCGCACTGGAAACTGTAGTCGTTTAAACTCAAATGGCACATCAGTCGGAATCATTGGGATGCGCGGTATGAGAACATCTTCTCCTTCATACTTTCCTTTGAGTATAGTTGCTTCTATCACATTGTTTAGTAATTTTTTTATCGCTAACCGTGTACCGTTGCAAAGACGCGGTTGGTTGATATTTCGCAACATTATAACCACCGATCCAACCTTTAATTGAAGATTGTGAGGTGGCAATCCTGGCAAATCCAGCGAGTTTAAAAATTCCGGTGGATAGTTGACTACATCATCTTGATTAGTAGCCGAATCAACTGATTTATATATCCTCAATTCGCCTGTAATTTGTTCTTGAATTTTGAAATTTAATTCATTTACATCTATGTTTTTTGCAGCCAGTATATAGTTTCTGTAATTTTGAGAAACATCTGGAAACACCTTTTGAATAAGTTCATCTTTTGATTGAGTTAACTGACAAAAACTTTGAGGAAAGTTAATGCAGCCAGTCAACATGTCTATAGGAAATTTGCCATTACCAATGTCAATGAGTTGTTTAGAGAATATGTTTCCAGATTGGTCATTTTGCAACTCGACGCGCATATTCTTGCTTAAATGTAGTACTTTAACATGTTTCCACAAATTGGAGGACTTTAGACATGCATTGAGTTCATCAGCTGGCGTTGATCGTGGAATCACTGGCAATGTTTGACGAAAATCTCCTGCTAATAAAATCATTGCACCACCAAATCGGTCATCCCAAACAATCAATTTACATTGCTGCAAAACCTTTGCCATTGCAGAGTTCTTCGAAACGTTGCAGGTTGGAGTTTCATTGCTTTGCATATTTAATGGCAATTTCAGTGCTGAATGGGCTGTTCGACCACCTTCAAGCAAAGTTGCTGCGATTCCCGACGAAGCGAGTGCAAGTGCAATTTTATTTTGTGAGCGAATTGTTGCTAATATTAATGAAATCAAAAAAGTTTTTCCTGTACCACCAGGTGCATCTAAGAAGTAAATCCCTCCAGTTTCATTATTTGTTACTTTCATAAGAGTTTCAAATACATACTTCTGTTGTTCATTTAACAGTGGAAGATTTGTTTGAATTAATTCTTTCAAAGCGTTGAGATCATACAGTTTTTCTCGAGGCAACTCTTGGTTAAAAGCATCATGCATTGGACGATTGGGCGCGGTCAGGCCTAATTGAATTAATAGTTTGTTTGACATTATCAAGCACATGTTCTCAATTGAAATCAATGCTTCATTGTAAATTTCTTCACTGATTTGTATATTTGGATTTCCCATTCTATTCCGTATTTGATACAAAATATCATCACACATATAATCTTTGTACTTGATCCACAAATCAATTGGGTTTGATGGGAAGCATGTGGATATGATTATAGAAAACAATGTTCGTATTTGATGAGCGTGTGATGATATTACAGCATCATTGAGAGTTTGATCCCAATGAGCGTCATTTTCAAGCAATTGCAAACGTTGACAGGCTTCTCTGTAGGATCCGCACAATTCACCATCAATAGTTCGTAACTGTTGGAATGATGTTGGGCCACGTACATTGACTAATAGCAGTCGTAAATAAAAACATTCATCATTGCTTGGATGTACTGAATAAATCCGGCCAATCGCATCGGTGGAATATACATCTGTATATCCTGGAACTGGTTTTCCTTGTTTCCGTCGTATAAATCTCCTTGAGGATTGATTCCAGGTATAATATTTTGGCATTTCAGTATATAGCAATGTTTGTGCGAAATCATCGTTTTGGCATGTCTCAAAAAAACTGGTTAATGTAGTAAATGGTGGCTGAGCAGCTCTTTGTACTGCGTTCTGTGCTGTAAAATACACTCTTTGTCCATTTTCTAGCTGACCCGACAGACTTCGTCCTGTCAAAAAGATTTGTAAATGTTTTTTTGCCTACGTATTTAAAAAAAATCTCCTGAACTAAAACTGGTTAATGTAGTAGATGGTGGCTGAGCAGCTCTTTGTACTGCGTTCTGTGCTGTAAAATACACTCTTTGTCCATTTTCTCTTTTTCATTTTCATGTGCTGTATAATTGCTTTGAATGTCACCACGATATACGAATTTGTTTCGTGTATTAGTTGACAAAAGCAAACTCAATAGGTTAGGTCACAGACAACTTTTTTTTTTTAAATTTGATATGACTTGAAGTCAAATCCTTTTAAGCCGTACGAATTATTTTGTTTACGTAAAATTTGGATATTAAAAATAATAATACACTGTTGGTAACGCGATTTTTGTTTGACTAATGTAATGACGTGGAAACTGATGCATTTTATCTCGCGTGCCGAAACTAATACAAAAGAAACGCGAGTTTCGGAACGCGACATTTAAACTCCTCCAACTATGTATTCTGTGCTCCAACGAACACACGCACATTGTTTTGACAGATACGATCTTTGACTTTAGGAACACACCTACATTGCTTAGACAACAGTGAGTGCATGTAATTTTGATATGAACTTTATACCATAGCAATAAAGCTCAAATTGACTACGTTTTAGTTACAAATCATTTGTATGAGAAAAAGAAAAGGGTTATTTTTAGGATTTTTCCAGCGATAATTCTAATTTTTCTCGCCGTAAAAACCATCCTTAAACTTCAACGAACATTTAAAAAAAAGATTTGGCCAAATTGGTCGAGGCGTTGTTGAGTTATGCGCTTACCAACACATTTTGCGATTCATTTTTATATTATAGATAATAATATGTATAGATTGAAAACGGCTCAAGATGCAAGACTCTTTAGACATTCGGTAAAAAGATAAAAATTTCTTATCATCGTGTTGTAGTTCTTGTGCGGCTACAAAAACTCTACAATTTATGTTTCTTTCAATATATGGATGAATCCAGTATTTTCTACTCTTGCGTTGACGTCTTCTATTTCTATAAAACAAAAAAACTGCAAGAGCTTCACATAACGTCATAACGTCAGTCTACAAAAAACGAGTTTGCACAAATGATGAATTTAGTAACTTTTAAGTTGCATAATATGCGAGCATCGGGTAGCGAACATGTATCCAACTAGTATTATACTCGAGTATCGTACCCTACAAGTATCGTAATGGGAGAAGGGCCTTAGTCTCCATACAAATGTATGTGAGATACTTCGTGGCGACTAGTCTCCGAGACTAGAGTCGCGCGGGCGTATCGTAATGGGAGAAGGGCTTTACTGTTTTGACGGTGTCAAGCGAATTATCGGCAAAATGGGTCATGATTCAGTTGGTTCGATAGTACATATAATAATATGATGTAAAATACGCAGTAGTAGGCTTGCGTATGCGTATTGCGGCGTAGCTTAACTTGTTCTAAATTTGACCACTCTGAAATAGTGAAATGCGTGATAATCAGCTATCTTAAACATTATTACTATGATCATCTAAACCGTTACATAATACAGCATTCGCTACAAGACTCACAAAAAGTAGGCGAATATAAAACCTAAAGGATTTCAGGAATAAAAGCAAAAAAATAGTTTCTCTCGTTATCTTCAAGAATACTTTTATTGCTCAGCTTTTATTAAGACGTTTCTAACAGACCCTAATTAAAATTTATGACCTGAAGTGGCGCAGTGTTGGAGTAATTATTTTAAGATAAAATGTTCCACTTTATGTCCCACGGCTGAGAAGATATTTTCCACTGTGCACGGATTTTCTGAAATAGAAAATGATTGAGTAAGTACCTCAACAATACTTTTTTTTAAATACTATGTTATTCATTGTTGATATATGTTCATTTTCATTTTCTCACGCTTTGCGTAGTCAAAAAAATTATGTATTGCATGGTCCAGAGATTCATGCTCTTTGACTGTAAAATTGATCAAAATCTTTTCTTAGTCGATGCCTACGTCATAACATCTACTACATGCCAAATTTCAGCCCGATCCGTCCTGTGTTTTGGGCTGTGCGTTGATAGATCACAATGTCAGTCAGTCAGTCACCTTTGAGTTTTATATATAGGTATAGATATGTATGTATTTAAATGAAGAATCTTACGTATATCCACCCACTGGTCTTCGTAGCCTGCATCCAAGCGAGCAGCTCTTACAGCTTCTCTCAAAGCGTGGGTCACGACTGATGCGAGACATAGAGCTGGTTCACCAGTAGCTAGAGAAAAGACAATTCAAAGTCACTGACAGCTTGTAGTGGAGAACAAAGAAATAATAATTCAAGGTTAATAGGATGAGATAAGTAAGTATAACATTTGATTCTCTATTATTTATCGATTTGATACTCCACTGCCTTCATGGCGCAGTGGTTAAGGGAGCCACGCGGATACCATTGCGTCAGGAGGTCGTGGGTTTAATTCCCACACAGAATAATTATTTGTGATATACACAAATTGTTGTTTCGGGTCTAGTTGTACCGTGTGTCCGTTGTTTGTATGTGACACAAAAGCATTTCTTAGTGCGGGAATGAAAAAATTACTTGGCAAGATGTATGGATGTGAATGAAGTAAGGGAAGTTTGTAAGGATTGTACCAAGTGGCGTTCTTGGGTCTCTGCATACCCCGAACAAGGCGTGATTTTATTCAAGTAAATTAATATCGATGACACGTAAAAGAAAAACGATTGTACTAAATAACAAAAGTTTCATGTATTTCTCATTAAAAATAAAACAAAATACTGATGGATAAAGTTTCTAAACCGTGGATTGATTTATGAGATTCGCTTATAAAGTTATAATTTTACAAAATAAAATTAAATCCAAGCGCTTAGTATCTATCGTTCGTAGCATATTAAAATTTCAACAAAGTTCCTTAGCTTCGAATTATACTACTAAGAATTAAATAACTTTCTCACCTTTTGATTGTAAAACACCGAACGGGTTCTTGGAATTTCTTCGAAAATATACTCTGAAATCTGCTGGTATGTCCTTGATGCCTGGTGGTTTGTAAGTCCAAGTGCGATCTGTGAGTATTTTGCCAGTGTCTGAGTCATACATTAATTTTTCAGATGTCCAGTATCCTATGCCCATAACAAATGCTCCTTCTATCTGAAAAATAATTTTATTTTCAAGTCTAACCCCCGGTTTCTGAGGTAGTTTCTATAGTTTATCTATTCAATAGAGTAATAACTCGTATAAAAAAACGCTATTGAATAGATAAACTACCGCTAAATGAACTCAGAAATTGGGCATAAGTAATTTAAGTAGAAAGGCTGTCTTTAGTTATCTTTGAGTTAAAGACAATTTATAGTGATTATGTGACGGTGGTGATGGTTTTTCAAATTGTGTATACTTACTTGAGCAACATCAATTTTCGGACTTAAACTCCTTCCAGTATCTTCAAGTAGATCAACTCTTCTTATATCCAAATTGCCTGTCAAAATATCTACTTCAACTTCTAAAGCACATGCTCCGTAAATATCATACGGTTTAACATCATCTTTAGCTGAATACATATAAGACGCTTGTAAATCAACGCCTATTTGAAAGGCCTTTTCAATCAATTCTTCCCACGGCGGGTTATTCATCATTTCTCTTACAGGGGCTAGTCTTTCTAGAATAATCTCACAAGCTTTCATAGTAGCAAATGAAACACATTCACTACCAACACTTGCGCCAGTTGCCATGGAATTGGGTGAAGTGATACTAGAACTTGGTTTTACGCTTATCTTTTCGACAGGAATACCAAACATGTATGCACATACTTGAGCTGCTTTCGTGTTTATTCCTTGCCCCATTTCTATACCTCCATGAGTGATGATGACTGATCCATCTCCGTGATATACCGATATAAGAGAATTGTATGGACCTATATAGAATAGATCGTAAGTCATTGGTATAATTTTTAGTCCCCTTTTTCTCCAGCGGTTTTGTTCGTTGAACTGTTTGACTTCTTCAAGTCTGTTGTTGTAATTTGAATCTTTCATGAGTTGATGCATTAGGTCTGGGACTGGGTTGTCTTCTTTGACCATGTTAACGTTTCTCACGTGCAGTGGGTCCTTGCCTATTCTGTGGGCTATTTTCTCCATTATGTATTCTATCATTGCTACACCTTCAGTTGAAGCTGAAACCAATGTTAATGATTTTACAAGGCTACGAATAGAAAATACTAGTTTCAAAGCGTCTTTAGTCTTTTTTACGTCTTTGTGTTTTGAGAGTCTTGTTCCTCATCTTTTTGATATTAATTTGGCTTTCCTAAATGTAATGTTGAAGGTGCAACGCAGATGACAGACTATCCGTGACGCACTTTTTAGTCTGTGAAAATAGAACTTACGCAATTATATGTAGTAACGCGCCGGACTTTTTGCGCGTTGTGTGCGTTACTGCATTTAATGGCATAAGTTCTGTCTGCACCTAAAGAATGAAATATGTACGACTGTTTTTATATTTTTACGGTAGATAAGGTTTTATGCCTAAAATCTGCTTAAGACACTTATTGAAGGCATGCAAAGTCCCTAACCTGCACTTGGCCAGCGTGGTGGTCTCAAGGCCTAACCCCTCTCTCATTTGGCAGGATACCCTTGCCCAGCAGTGGGACAATTAAAATAAATGTTTTTATACTTACAAGGTGCCCTACACCAAGTATTCGAAGCTGTATCAGTCATCACAGCGTTAGCTTCTATGTACCATCTCTTCGTGTCATAGCAGTTACGAAAATGATTCACTGTTGTGTATCCCATAGACTCGTTCCAGGAACATCCGTTCTCTTGATAGATAATGTTTTTTAGGTATTGTATCTCGCCCTCGTCGTTCACACCTACCTGAAATTCAATACCTGTCTCAAATCTTGTGATAAGTATGTACATTTTTATAAACAAGCCTGTGCTCTTCTCTTGTTATTTTTATTTAAACTTATCCCATATTTTATTTAAACTAAAGCACAGCGATTTTGATACTAAAAGATGACAAACAAGCATTTATAACACAATATAGTATAGATTTGTTTTATTCTGTTACCTATTGAACGAGTAAGTTCAGTTAATTGTGTGAATCGCTAGCAAAAAGTTTTTTCATTTGGAGTACCGACTAATAAGGTTTAATGACACAATGCAAAGAGATCATCACGTTCACAGTTAATTTGCTCGGATCAAATTGAGGCATTATACCCATCATTTGCAATTTCTAGCTATTATCATAAATAAATTGCAGTATAACTATCAAATTAGCGACATTACCTCAAAATTACAACTAGTCGGCAGTCGTTTACCAATAGTTTTCATATTCGTTTCTAAAGGCATTATGAATCTGCATGTTCTGCCTAAAAGGTGTGTTACTAAGGCTGTAGCACATGCAATTTGACAGGACCTTGTTATTTTCCCCCCATACCCCCCTCCCACTCGTCTCACAACGACAGTTACACTGAAAACAAAAATGTTCCTTAAATTTCGGCCGTGAGAATAATTATGTGATTCATAATGTAATAAAGCGTAATTTCCAGCAATTCACTTCATTATATTAATTGAATTCAATTAACATTTCATTTTATCACAATGTGCGTTATTTCACGTTTCTACCGTTTGGGAAAATGTTGAATTTACATTATCCAAAATTATTATTTTGTACGCACCTATTTGCAGGAACGTTTAGGCTTTGAGCAATGGCTACATTTGTAAGATCGAGCCACTGAGTTGATGATATAACTTCTAGGCCATCCTCAGTGGGTCTGACGACACAAGTCTGTGGTTCCATATAAAAATGATGTTGTGATTCAAGTTTAAACTCTCCGTTGACAACGTATTTCACATCGTTACCCACTTCTTCTGGCTTCATAGTTCTATTCATAGTTATTCTTTTATCTTTTTCTGAAGATTTCAATACATCTTCTGTAGTAAGTAAAGGTTTACTTTTGGCAATAGATTCGTAATTAATTTTAACAAGTTTCGCAGCTTTGTTGGCTATCTTTTCTCTAGTTGCGACTATTATGCCTGCAGGATCTCCGTAAAATTTTACTTCTTTGGTACATAGTATTTCTTCGTGGAAGTTTAGGAGAGTACAATTGACTGGTGTAAATGAATTATCACCAGGTATATCTTTGGCTGTGTAGAATGCTAGTACTCCGGGTAGTTTCTGGAATCGTAGAAAAAGACTCAGGTCGTACGAAGAAAATAATATTGAATGCTTAGTAGAGTAATGATGCTCGGAAATCTGATGATCACCGATGACAGATCGCTTTACACTATCAATTTACAGATACGGCGTTCAATTAAAACAGAATTTTCTTTTTCGTGTTTACTTTACAATGTTACTCTCACTTAGTTTAATAAGATGAACATATTTTATTCATTTTAAATACTTACAAACGCTTCACTAGTATCAAAATCACTAATGACACTGCCTGCTATAACATCAGCCGTAACAAAAGCAGCGAACACTTCATCTGGCTGACTCGGCAGGTCGTTACTGAAGGTCGCTTCACCAGAACATTGTACTAATGCTTCTATCTTCGGTATGGGTTGGTTCAAAGGCCACACAGATTTGTCTGTGTCGTATGTCTCAGTGCCACGTGAAGTCAGTCTTTTTATTGCTTCGCCTCCAGATTTGAACTTTGGATCTATTTTGTCGTCAGGACAGAGATTTAAAATTGCCTGGAAATTTATTATTGACTCAGTTAATCGCCGTCTAGACCTACCGCACGAACCAACTGTGTTGTAAATGTTACTGTGACGCCCTTTCAATGATTATCATCATTTTAGATATAGACTTATTCCTTTTGAATATTTACCAATAATATTGTTAAAGCAAGCAATTATTCGCAAAACACTATAGTCAGTAAAAATAAGCATACTACAGGAAAACAAACTTTCTGTTAAATATAAGTAATTAAATTAGACTTACATCGTTTCTCTGAATTTTCAAATATCACTTTGCTATCCTTGGAAAAATTCGGTATTTCTACGTTATAAGTAATCCACATAGAAGGCGGAAGTTAGAAAACTTTTTCTTACCTTATAATACAAGGAAATTGCCAACATTTTTCTATAAGCAGCCGAGGGCTCTGGAGGTGCTTCTTCGGGCGAAATCTCTTTATCTAAACTTTTCAAAGCTAACTGTAGGGTTTCGTCTATAAACGGATCTTTTCCGGCTAAAATTCCTTCAGTTTTTGTCGCATGAACGAATTTCGGTGATATACTGCCGTATACTATTGTAGCTTTTTCCAAGAGATTTGAATTTCTTTTGAAACGAAATAAGAAACCTGCGTTGACAACGGCGTGAGCGTTTTGTGATCTTGGCATAATCTAAAAATTAAGATAAATATTTTATCGCATGTATTGAATTTTATTATTTTAATTCTTTTTTATTACTTTTATTTATACCTTGTACGTCTTGATCTTTGTGTTCTTAGAAGATAACGGTGGCAACATAATATTTATTATAACTTTTCGCTTCATGTCCGTCTTCAAGAAATTTGTGCAAGACACTGCTTTCATATCTATCACACTTTCAGCTGCAACACATTACATATAATTATGAGT
This sequence comes from Anticarsia gemmatalis, assembly GCF_050436995.1. Classification (NCBI taxonomy): domain Eukaryota; kingdom Metazoa; phylum Arthropoda; class Insecta; order Lepidoptera; family Erebidae; genus Anticarsia; species Anticarsia gemmatalis. The sequence goes on along the minus strand of NC_134756.1, from coordinate 3,428,350 downwards.
ACAAGAAGACTGTAAACAGTGGGTTTTGTACTTAAATCTTATATCACTTACCTATCGTCATCATTGCACCAACAGTTTCAAATAAAAGAAACAAATCGGACTGAAAATCATTGTTCATGTATTTCAGATATAAATTCCCACCAATAGTTCCAATCTGAAAACAAGTCATTTGCAAGTATTTCTAGACTTTTTACTTTTTCTTCTGCAGAATGTCATTTAATGGCAACATTTACTCACGTTTCTTACAGGTATATGTGCAACTAAATCCATATGATCATAAAAAGCTTTCAAATAAGCAAAATCTTCATTTTCAGATGATATTTTTAGAAACAGTTCCATCATCTCAGATAAAGGCATACCAGCTCCGAGCACTAGGTTTACATCTAACGTGTGCCCTTTTAGTTCAGATACGTTGAAAATGTCTATCACGTTTAATGGATAGTCATCGACGTGATAAACACCTAAAATAGAACAATTATTATCTTATACATCAAAATCCGCGACTTGCTGAAAAATGTTGACGACTTCATTACAGAGGCAATCATGTCAGCAATTTGGAGAAATATATTGCCCATTTTAAGCCGAATACATGCATTGACGGGTCGGCTATTTTAGTGGGTGGATAGACTTCATAAACTATGGACTCAAACCTCAGATATCTGGGTGAAATTGCTTTGGATTTATATATAATCACTTTTGATTATATATAAATCAAAAGTAAATAAAATAGGTATTTGTATAAAATATTATCTTACCCTGTCCTGTATTCCCAGCAATCAATTTATAGTCGTTATTCTTGCTCATTATCTTAAAAACGTCATCTAAGACATAAGTTTTAAACCATTTCCTTTTGCCGCAATCTACTACGATCATTTTATTATCACTTCTCTCAATAACACACCAAGAATTATCGTTATTTATATTTGTTTCTTTATCGTTCTTAGCTTTATGATGACAGTTTTTACTGCATCTTTTACCACAAGACCTCAAGACAGATAAGTCTTCAACATCAATGAGCTTATTAATTAGTTCTTGGTCAGGATTGTTAGCAAATGTTTTGAATGCATCTGCTATAGGTCGGTAGCCGGTGCACCTACAAATGTTTCCAGCAAACGAATTCTCGATTTCGTTTTGTGTTATGCTGTTCTTTTTCGATTCGTAAATACTGGAAAAGACAAGTAATTTAAAGTATTTTTTTATTATTTCAATACTTATTGCTGCAATATAAAACCTTTCTGTAGAATCGAACTATTGTGATTCGCGGGTTTCTTCGATATTGGTTATGGGGTTTTGTAAAAAAACAGAAGTTTGGCCAGTTTCATAAATACATCTTTGGCCTATAATGCAAAATATCTATGGTATGAATAGATGTCATATTGTCAGTTTACCTGTACATATTCATAATCCAGCCGGGTGTACAGTACCCGCATTGAGTGCCATTAAACTTGGCTAATCTGCTTTGTATCTCGTGATAGCTGGTGAGTCTGTTACCAACCCCTTCCACCGTTATTATCTCCCAGCCGTGGCAAGATAAAACTGATACTAGACACTGAAATAACGTGATTAGAATTGAACATTTGTATTTTGTGTAGATTATAATAATCGTAGAATGTTCTCTTTTATTTTTAAAGGCACGGATAATCTTCATGCAAATAGGGAGGTTTAAATATGTAGTTTTTAATGTCGCGTCCGCAGTATACAATGTAAAAGTAATTTTTTATTATGGCCAAAATTATTAGTTTTAAACTGTCGCATGTTCACGTTAATCCCGTATACTACAAAATTTTATAATTACCAATATTTTGTTTATGTTTTACTCATTCAACGGTAATAAGGATATTATTAGTTCATCTAATTTTTAAAATTGTTGTTGTCAGCTTACTTTAATTAAAGTATACAGCGCAGTAGCGTGATTTTGTACTGTCGTTTCTATCGAGTATCGAAAGTTTGACATTTAAAATGTACTGCCAAAATAGTTCCTACATCGCCCGTCAGAGGCGCTCATCAGATTTTAATGCAAAAAATCTCGATGGGTAGCCAATTGCCGGTAGTCGATAGTAGTAGAGAATCGAGCTACAGGTTCAAACTTACAGAATTGACAGAAAACAATTTAACTTCATTGGTAGGTGGTAGTGCAGCTCTTACAGCCACGATGCAAGCGCCACAGCCTCCTTCATGGCACATAGCCTTCGTACCACGGAGCTCTGCCACATTGCGAATGTACTCGTTCAATGATACGTCTGGACCGAATTTACCGTCAGCTGCAATTAATTATTATTTAAGAACTTCTTATTATGAACACAAAAAGAGTCCAAGCTGAAAACTAATAACTACAGAATATTTTTGATCGTGTTTAGTTTTTGTCATACATTACGCCTGTTATACCCGAAGGTGCAGGTAATGTTACAGTATGTGTACAATGTACTACAACACTTATTGCTGTATACTGGGCTCGTTACTAAACTCTGGACTACTAATAACATTTTTTTTTTAAATAGCGTTTATCTTTATTTATTTTCTAATTTCTTTCTAATAACAAATAAACAAATACAAATATTACAAATATTAATAATAGCAATATTATTAATATTTGTATTTATATTATTGTAATAATATTAATTACAAATATTTTTTAATACTATTTAGAAAAGACCAAAATCACTATGCCTTACCGCGTAATCGAACTAATGGACTCGCCATCACAGTTCTACAGACTAACGACCAGTTCCAAGAGATTTTTGCCACGTATGATAATTATAATTAGTAACAAAGTAAACTCGACTTTTGAGCTAAATATACATACATATATACGTTATAGGTAAATAGTTTAGAAAAAAAATTTGAGTTCTTATTATTCTCTACTTTAGAAACAAATTTTTCGTCTTTACAACATTTTGAAAGGTTCACTACACATTCCTTGACCTTTATAGACTTTTACTTTAATTTTAGTCTTCTATTTCTTCAGAAAATAAATATTCATTTTATATAATTTTAGGAGTAAGATTATAACACCAATTGCGAGCTATTTTAAGCGTTTGACGTGAGTAAATTTAAAGACTATCTTATAGACAGATTAGGTTATTAAATAAACTTCAGATCTTTGAAAATTCTTCTAAAAATAAATAAATCTAACTTTTTAGGATCGAGTCGTAAATACATACCTTCATACTGTTTCCCATTAATCTTGAACACAATTTTGGCCATATTTAACCGACTTTAAAAAGGAGGATGTTCTCTATTCGAATATATTTTTTTACCCATGTACAGATGTATTCGACCTCACCGTTCGTTGTCAACTAATAATCATTTCATATGATACGAAAACGAAGAATAGAAGTTATTGTTGTTTTTCTAGCGGAAATAATGATAAGTCCAATTGTAGGTAACTCTGAGGTAATGAACAGTATGTGTTTAGTGTTAATTTTGCCTTTGCTGTATAATATACAGAACGTTTTAATATCGCAGTATGTAATTTAATAAGTATAGGGCTGTCAACGGACATCGTTGTGTAAGGGCTGCTATACATAATTTCTGTTTATCAGATTTGTTTTAACAACTTAGCTAATGTACCTTTAATATACATGCTTTCAAACTAATGAATATCCATTTTTTTTGCTCACATAACTGAAGGCACTGCGGATCGCCTGTCGGGACCTGCAGATTTGCACAACGAGGTAAATGAGAGAAACGATTTCAATCGTTTGTTTGAAAACTTCGTACTTCTTGAAAGCTTATATAATATAAAGCTAAACATTATATAAAGCTATACATAAGCTAAAGCTTTTAATGTGCTTTCTTTGCTTAAGATATTTTTCGTCATCTATTTATATATCATCCATACTAATATTATAAATGCGAAAGTAACTCTGTCTGTCTGTCTGTCTGCTACTCAATCACGCCTAAACTACTGAACCAATTTGCATGAAATTTGGTATAGAGATATTTTGATACCCGAGAAAGGACATAGGCTACTTTTTACCCCGGGAAAATGACCCATTTCCCGGGAAAATTCAGGTGGCGAACTAAGTCGCGAATAATCAATTTATAATGACATTGAATTAACAAAATTCCGTTGTCATGGCAACTGTTTTAATGGCGGATATGCCTTAGCGCGACTTCGTTATATTAGGAGATATAAATAATTTTGAGAATATTTTTTGTGAAAAAAAAAGCATATTTTATATCATCACGCTACGACCAATAGGAGCAGAGTAACAGTAAAAAGTGTTATAAAAACGTGGAAAATTCTGACCCATTCTCTCTTATGTGACGCAAGAGAAGATGCGCGGGTCAGCTAGTATCATATATCATTTTATTATCATATTTGCCGACTACTACAGGTGCGTAGTGTGTACCACACCTAATAACGTTTTATAAACTCTTTTTGCTATTGTTCAAAAGTCTTCAATTATTTTGTTTTGACCGTATTATTTCATAGGGTCTGAAACTCTGAACTGCATTATCATAATAATTGTTAGTGTCTAACCGTGGTTGAATCCAAACAGTCGTAGCCTCTGAGATTGAGAGAGTTTAAATTAATTTGCTGAAGTTTGAAAACTTTACACATCTTAAAGCTCCTATTAAATAAGTTTACTGCAGGTGCACTTTGAATTAAATGCTGAACTTTTGCGGTGAGACGGCAGTTTTATACTGCACTTTAGATTTGCATATTGTAAAAGAAGTCACAAGACTATGTTTTTTGTAATGCTGAATGATTTTAGAGTAGTTACTTACTGCTCTAAGACTTCTGAAAAAAAAAATATCCTTAGATTATGTTAGTTTAGGAATTATTTTGACAGATTCTCAATACATAAGTAAAAAACAACAACATTTTTGGACAACTCACTCACGGTCATCTGCTTAGTTTGGGATCAGATGACCGTGTGTGAGTTTTGTAAAAATATTTATTTATTTACAGGTCTATGGCAACGACAAAATTATAAATTAGTAGGTCAAATCTATGAAGTACATCATCACTGCGTATAATGGAATTGTGAATGTAGGTTTCTTCGTTAGAACCCCACAAAAAATATAAATATATGAAAGTATATAAATTCATACGTATGTTTTTAACCTCATCAAAACCAAAGGTTTCATACGGATTTATGTCATCTATGGGAAAGTAATACATGTCTTTCGGGTCACATGTTTTTGGTAATCTCGAACCAATTGGTATTCATTTTAAATTCCCATCTGCAACCCTTTGCTCATTGAACAAGAAATAACACGAATTCACCCTTGCTGTATGTCATGTGACAGATACTTGTGCCAATCGTATCAACCATTTTGATCAAACAACTGGTAATATAATTACATTTTTTTTTATCAGTACATTTCTCTGTTCTCAGATTGCTATTTTTGGTAAGATTAACTGAATGATTAATAATATATTAGCTAATTAATGACACCTCAGCTCTTTGTATTTGATTTTGATTAGAAGGCAGCATTGATATGTTGAAAGTAAGGTTATGGATGTGTTAAATAAAATGCAAAAGATTGTTTCTGATATGTATTTTTGTTTTTTACAACACTTAGAAGTATATAGAATTGCCTCCTAGCACAGTGTGTGTCGAACAGAAAGGGCAAGTACTAAACGTTACTTTTATAATGATTGTATAAGTCAGTTTGGCCAGTACAGAAATTAAATCATGATGCCTAGATATTTGCTTATTCAATTTTGTATTTGATATCGATAAATTTGAATGGTATCAAAAGGTTGTAAGCGCACTACCGTACTTTAAGCGAGTTTTAATGTAAGTCAAATCGTAAAGAAAATAATTTGATTGTTCAACAAGACCTTTATTACACAAATTGATTCTTGTATTTAGATCACAAATTGAAATGAAGCCAAAATCATTCACAATTCAATATTTCATGAAATAAAACATAATTACTTCCGGTACATTACGTGACATTTACAATATAAAATTGTTGTGATTCAGTCAAATTGCTTTCCTCTTAATTCAATCAACTTTTATTATGGATTCCGCTTTCGTTTAGTTTACGATATTATTAACACAAATTGTGTTTTATTTTTAGAATAGGTAAAGAAATTACAACGGTGTGTACCTAAGTATGTACATATGTATAACTCTCAACACAACATTTATGACAAAAAACCTTAATTTGTTCATAACTATCACCTTTTAAAATACAGCTAATAAAGTGTAGCTACTTAAAATTAGCGATTTTTGAAATAAATAGCCCTCTATTTAAAATTTAGGAAAATGGAGAGTATCGGTTAGTTAACCTTCTGCATACCAGACAAATGATAATAAAATGAAATTATGTACCCCTAATAAACGACTGTATTGCTATAACAAGTATTCCTTAAAAAATCTTAAAACAATAATATACCAAGATTATGAAGTATACAAATACTTACCACAGCAACAAAGTTGAAAAGTACGTTGAATGCAGAGCAAATTCATAGAATCCAGAAACTTTTGAAACTAACTTAACTATGAAGCTTAAAGGAAAACGAATCGATTCTATATTTTTCTTTTCGCAGAAAACGACGCAATAAAATAGCAGGTGGTGTATAGATTTCCAGTATTTTTAGTGATGTGAATTTGCAGGTGTCGTGACGGTCGATTGAATCATGCATTTTTATCGACTTCATACCTTGCTATGTAACACCACGTAAAGGCGATTGTAAACTAGAGCATTGAAGTACAACAAGCCCTTTCGCAAATATTTAAGGCTTTTAAACTTAGACAAGTGTGTCATACTAGAATCACAAGCTGTAAAGAAACGTCAAGCAAAAGCAAGGTGAGTTTCTTTCTTGATAATGCTTTTCTCTGAGTTTGTAGGATCTTATGTAAAATTAACGAAGTTAATATTTCTAGAAATCAACAATAATAGCTACTCTGTTTTGGTCAAGTTATTGTAACCATCCTGCACCTCAATTTACAAAACTGGTAGCGACTAAAGTATTTTCAAATCTGTCATTTTTACTCTTTATGACGACCAATAGGATAATGAATTCTTGAAATAGCATTCAGCTTTCAGCTTTAGCAAAATCGAAATGTTCGTACCAATACAATTCCATTTGAATATTATTATTTTTTAATCTTATTTATTAGTAATAAATATTCCATTTGATTAATTTGTTCGGTGCTAGAAAACAGCGATTGCTCAATTTTCCTAAGAGTGAATGCTTAAATTTATAAGCACCTTTCAGTAATATTAGTAAGTATTGGTTACAGGACGTGGTCATACGTCTTCAAGGGTAAACCATAATAAGCTGTTTTATATCGGATTGAGATATTATAGAAATGTGTAGTTTATTGAATTATAATGCAAAGTTGCATGTCATTTTATTAAATGTGGTAGAAGTGACTTTCATTGTTGAGTATCGTGATATTTAAATATAGACAAGGTAGGCTACCTGTATATAAGACAGCTCAAAGCTGCTATCGTAGTACAGTTCACTTCGTTATCGTAGGTACTTAAAGGAAACTCTTTTTTTTCTTTAATTTGATAACGTTCTAGGTTCTATTCTTGTATCGAAGGGACTTTATCAAATATACCAGCAACGGACACAAAGTACAACCAGACCCGAAACAACTATTTGTGGACCGCACGAATAATTATTTGTGCGGTCCACAAATAGTGTGGGTATTGAACCCACGACCTCCCGATGCAATGGTAACAGCGTGGTGACCTTAACCATTGCGCTACAAATGCATTCAACAACATCATATTTTTAAATTTCTTACGTATTTTCATGCTTAAATTATGTCTGACCTAGTACATCTTTATAAGGTTTATTCCAAAAGTCAGAACTATACATAACTACTTATATTGTCCGTCTAGACTTCTTAATAATAATGTTCTAAAGGTTTTCGGCACCTTATTAAATTGAATGAATACTTTAGCATAGATAATTAGCCTAGTCTGAACACCTAGCAAGAATATGAGATCGTAAAAGGGAACGTTGTTAATACCTTAATTGTATGTCTTCCTAGAAACTTTGCTTTGTGACATTAGTTAGATAGAAATATTATGAATTTGATTGCGAAGTGTTGAAATGAGGAAAATGCTAGAAGCATTCTTTTCATTATGATTTGAGTTGATTTAAAATTTGAGAATGCCAAGGTTTAAATTTATTTACGTTTAAATATGTTTTCTGTTTAAATAAAGTGACGAATAGACAAAATAATAATCTTATAAGTAAATATTCCCATATTTAAAGTGCTTAAGTTTGATTGAAATTTAAAGTGCTTTACAAAGGATTTTTCTTTGAATGAAGACATTTTATTTGAATAGACTATTTCAGTTTAAATTTAATGATTGCAGCTTTCGTTCGAGGCCAAAGAATTTAATAATATAATAAAATATACTTATTATTCTTTGAGGGATTTAAATTTGAATCAAATCAAAATCATAATAAATGATAAAGGTAGCTTAAAAAAATATTTTATTCAGAAATATATAACGTAAGTAGTTGAAATCGAATGGAAAATTGATTATGTTAAAATACATTCAATATACGATTTCACGTAATTTGGAATTTGTTGGAAAATGGTTTAAAGTGCAATTTAACTACGTATTTTTTCTTTTAGAATGGAAATACTATGAACGTCTGTCATAATTCTCTAGTACGACAAATCCGCTTAATGACTCGTCATACTCTTGTCAAAGCATACTTGGAAAGCTTAAGCCTTCGTTAATGGTTCACTGTATAACTAGATAATGTATTCTGCATTTCACAGTACTTATGGATAAAATATGTTTTTAATTTATGCCGTCTATTAGCCTTTGAACTATGCATTGAAATGCACTTTTTCTAAGATAGAAATATAGTTGCAATACCTATTCAATATTCTCATTTTTGATTATTTGTGAATGAAACTGAAGACGGTATTATTTCAATTAAAATCCGTATTTTTTTGAGCACCGTCACTGGTTGGATTGAGGCTTGATTTTGAAAAAAAAAATGTATGCACAATCTCTTAGTTATATGTCTAACTCGCTTAGTGATTGTAATCTTTGAGAAGATAACAGTAAATAGTAAGTTTTACGTAACGTAATGTTATTGAAATGACAGTTGTATTGATATTATGACCCCGGCATGTCAGAAACTTTCAACAACACTCTTGACCTTGTCTAGTCAAGCTATTTTTGCAAGTTCCAACTTTCTCAAGCCTGAAATTAATTTTCCTAGCATTAGCAAAGAAAAGTTTAGATTAGAATCGTTTTCAACTACTCATTTAAGTTAATCTATGATATCTTCCAATCCGATAAGTGGTTAGTTTTATTGGAACCAATCAGCTGTCTATGAGTTTAATAGTACTTAAGTGAGGGCATAATACTCACTTTGACATTTTCGATTCTATTACTATTATCACTGGCTTTACAGCCTGTGGAATACTGTGGATCTACTATGGGCCTATTAGGGTGGCCCAAATTTTTTTTTAAAATTTAATTTCATTCTCCACATAGTTATTTTTGTTTGTTCAGGCATTAAACTCATACATGAAAAATTTCAGCTCAATCAAACAATATTTAGGGGTCGCTATGATTTGTCGATTTTTATATTAAGACAAATCGCTGATTTTAGTAAAATGTCTTTTTAATGAACATAAATGATCTTACAAGTTTCAATGTGACAGAAAATAAAGTAAATGCTTTATTATGATTATGCAAATTATTCCTTATTTTAAATTATCATTTTCAGGATATTCGATTTTGAGGCTACCGAATACTTCTTTCGGTGAAGATCGACGACACATAAGACATATTGTTTTTGTTCTTCGTTTTTCGTGATACTGGAATTGAATTTTTGTTTGAGAGTTAGTATGAACTCGACGAATTTTTGGCCAATCATAGCGACCTCTAAACATCGTCGTAGAAGGCTAAATTTTGGTATATATCCGATTTATAAACAATCGAACAAAATGAGACTTGTGGAGCACGAAAAAAAAAAATTTTTTTTCATACTAGCTTGGACCACCCTAGCCTACGTGGCTCTGTTAGGAGGGGAAGTCCTTTGACCGGAGACCTTGGGTATTTGACTAACACATTCAGTATTTACCCCTCCGACTCCCAGAAATTGGTAGTATTTTTTTAATACAAAAACTTAGTAATAACTTTTTCACATGAGGCTTTAAACGCCGCTTGTAAATACTAGAGCGTATTCTTATGTGAACATTACACAACTTGTTTCAGACAGCGAGGTTTCAAGCAAATTTTAATGAAGAGTTGTAACAAAGTTTTAGGCTTTACATATGCCTTTATGTTAGCTTCGAATCTAGGACTAACGAGAACTTAGTAACAAGTTGTGAACTTTCATTAATATCGTGTTAAAGTCTTCATATTAATTGTCTTGTGGTAATGTAACATTTTGACACCTATCACTGTGAAAGTTTTGCCATGAGTTTGGTTATGGTAGAGTACATAACACTGTTGTAGGTGTTTTGTTTTCAAGGCTCACGATAGCTCTTACGTACTTTATTAATCTTGAAACTATTTAGTAACTATGGCTTGTGTTTCTAACTGTATCTATCTGACGATGGTACGCCATAGATTCTTTAAGTAGGAAATGCCTGAAAGATTTTTTTGGCACTGATCTGTAAACATAATTTAACGATTATTTATATATTGATTGTAAAAACTTGACACTAAAAGAGATCCAATCAGGGCCATTCTGCTTTCAAAAATGTGGTATCCATCGATAGAACTAGCTATTGGATGCGATAGTTTTTTCAATCAAATAATGTAGACTATAATTTTTCTTCCAACTTATACTAGTATTTGCATGTATTTCATAAATTTACAAAACATTACGAAACATTTATTCACAGTATGATTGCACAACACAGTATGACACGAGTAAGTAATGGATAGTTATTTGTTAACTTCCTTGGGACAGCCGGTAATAACATCTTTGTTTTACATGCACTCTTATTACTGTATCCTAAGTTAAATGCTGTGTTAAACGTTTGATAATGATTTAATACTAAGACTAATGCATGCGTCTAATAATAGTCTTGGATATGGTTTTCGAGCTCGTTGCTATGGATTGTATGTACGTACCAATATGCTTTTATGTATGTATGTAGTACCTATCGAACTTACCTGATCATTAGAGTACGTTAGGTAAGTCTAAATTGAGTGATGGATCTTTACAATGTATCTATATTAGGTATGTCTCTTACTAGTATTATAAATGTAGAAGTTTGAGTGTTAGTATGGTTGTTTGTTACTCCACATTTCATAACTACTGAAAGAATTATGATAGGTTAGCTATGTAGGGTTCACACATAGTAAGTTAGTATATAACCTGGATTAACACGTAGGCTACTTTTACCCGGTGGCACATTGATATATTATTTTCAAAAATGTATCATAAAAATTGTTGTATTTCTTTTAAATGTGATCAATTTTTATGTTTTTATTAAAATGGACAACGTATTTTATGGTTTTCAAAAACCATCTCGATGTTGGCAACAAATTCAACATCAAAAATATCACCTATTTGTTTTACATTTCGATATTGACAACGTAAAAGGTAGGGCTCAATATATCTTTGTACACGTAAACATCATTTTGTATCAACTCGGCAATATTTCATGCATTGACCCTATTTATGGCGTACTTGTCGCTATAAATTACTCGCTGATATTACTATAGGAGTTATATTAAACGACTAAACTTAGAAGGGAAGACTTCACTGTGGTTTGAAGTTGATATGTTTGTTTTATCTTTATTTATAACATTACACGCGCTTTTATCCTTTCTTAACTCGCGACTAAGCATGTAATAATAGGTATGCTATCAAATTACAGGATCTATCTGCAATTTTTGACTAAAAAGACCACTCCCGCACTAAGAATTTCATTTTTTAATTGATTTTTTTATGATGTAGCGCTTGTCACATTCATAACTTTAAAATACCACCGAGAAAAAAATCTGATGATAAAAGTAGAACAGTTTTAAGCCGACGATACTCTCCAGCCAACTTTGCTATCAGTCATTTGCAGTTCAAAGATAATAGTTTTAATTATTTTAAAGGATCTGCTTTATTATAGTAATCTTTATTGTTATCTAAGTTCTGTTAATTATTGTAATTCTTATAACCTAAGTACATTTAACACTTATTTCTATTTCAATGTGAAATGTTCGAGTTTGTGTCCGGCCGCCATGAATATGTTCTCAACGGTGCAAGGATGTTCTGAAACAATAAATATAAAACAATAATTATAGCTTAAACATAGAACAATACATTCTTGTTGAAATTATCTTACTAATCCTAAGACTTCAGAGGATTTAGTCTAAATTTAATTATTTTCTCTAAACAAAGTGTTATAATTCATTAAGTGTTTAATCTAGCAGTATTATATTATTATAAGAAATAGATGAAATTAAATGTTAATTGTATTATGCCTTACTTAATATTCTACAGACATTTGTAATATCTTTAGAGACCTTATTTTAAACAAAATAAAAAATATGTCAAAAATTAGTTTATATTAACTTATTTTTGACATATTTTTTATTTTGTTTTGTTTTACCGTGCCGTTAGTGGGTTACTCAGCGTAAAAGGCTTTTGACATGGCTTAACTAATATACTGAGTATACTAGATACACATACTTAAACATCTTTATAGATGGTGTCTTAAATTTATAAGCAAACTAGCTGACCCGGCAAACGTTGTTTTGCCATAAAATTTAAAAAAAAGTGTCACTTAGGGGCATGAAAAATAGATGTTGGCCGATTCTTAGACCTACTCAATATGCTCACAAAGTTTCATGAGAATCGGTCAAGCCGTTTCGGAGGAGTACGGTAACGAAAACTGTGACGCGACAATTTTATATATTAGATAATAAGAATGAATGATAAAGTTGATTGTATATTACCTATATCAAACCAATCGTCGTCATATCCGGCGTCCATGCGAGCGGAGCGGAGCGCGTCTCTGACTGCATGCATGAATACCGTAGAGAGACAGAACGATGGCTCACCCGTTGCTGCAAATTGAAAAAATAACTTTGCTGTAGAACCATAAATCGTATCTCAATACGACATCTAAAATAGCGTATATCGTAACAGACCTAAACCTAACGTCTTTGAAATATGTATTATATATATCAAAAAATGAAGTCCTTTTCATGTTCACCCTAATTAAAAGGCACGTCTATATTTCAAAGACTTTGTATTGCTTATCAAGTGATATTAAAAAAAGCTTATTTATTTACCAATAAAAACCGAATTCGTTACATATTCGTACGCTTTACTTTTATTAAACAAATCAAACAAAAATCTCTAATTTTATAATGACATACTCTCATCTACACTAACCGTCTGTCGTACGCTAGTATGAAAATAATGATATTAAGATTATGGGGTTTCATTAAAATTCACTTCAAATAATATAAACATTGATTACTTCCAAACTCTAATGTCGTAAAAAAGTAATCTAATTTTTTCGTCGACCAGCGATTTCGTTTAATAGATTCTCAAAATGTGGAAGGCGGCTCAAACCAATTTAATCGTGAAGAAAATTTTATTTACATTTTCAATATTAGACCAATATTTTTATTTCAAAATCAATACTAAGAATTAAAAAAGTATATTAGTTAGGCTGCTTTATTGGTTAATTTACTGAAATAGTGGCAGTTTAAAAGTAAGTAACAGTCACAATTTAGGTCTCAAAACACTAAGATTCTATGAAACAATTAATACAATGTTTTAGTAATACTATAAATTAATATGACATCATACAGCTTATCTAACTTCGGGCTACTAGTCTAATATAAATGAGAAAATATTAATAGCTCTTGGCCCGACCCGAGAAACGAACACGAGATTCGTAAATAACAGTCGTATACAATACCTCCCAGGTTGCAGAGGTAGTTTAATATTCTTTTATTTGAAACATCAATTAAGTACCAAAGAAAAGAAACACTTACTATTTATAAATCAAAATTACAAAAAAGATAGTTCATAAATCTATCACATTTTCTAATTTGTTCCTCCTACAAATCTTTGTTAAGTATTTTAGTTTGTGAAGTTAGTTTCATTAATATCTCTTACTTCTAGCTTCATAATATAATATTCGTTACAAGTCTATTCAGTAGAGCGATATTAAATTTAATAAATATTACTTAACAAGGATTATGTTAATAAAGGCAGGCTTATCCTATAAAGTGAGTAGTGCTTATATTCTGGAAGTTATAATAGAAAAGTGCTTTGAGCATAATCTGACTGTCTAAAGGGAGAATAAAGGGACTTTCTACTTTATGAAGGACGAATCTATGCAATTATTACGGTACATAAGACTGTTTATGTTTGCTCGTATTATGATCGTGGTTATGATCTAAATATAAACACATTTATCAGATAGTACATTAATCTAGGCCGTATAAATTATGTGCCTACAAAATCTTATATGTACTGAAAAATATTATGTGCGCGCTGTATCCAAGAAATATTTAGTATATTGACATGATTCATCATATAAATTACATTAAGCAATTTTGTATCGCAAGGATTTTACAAACATACAAAAAACGGAGCCAGATTCGAAAAACAAACCATTTTTTTGATATTTGCGTTAAGTGGAAATCGAACCCACAACCTATTTATATGTAATAGTGGTGTAGTGACCACGGACGAAGTCAAATGTACGATGAGGAACCCTTTAAACGAGTAGTTAGTCCCCACAAAGCATTGAACATTTGTCACTTTCAATCAAGTTTGAAAGACACGTGCCAGTAAGAAAGTTAAGACAAGGATTAACTACTTAGTTTTCTACATATTAACACAGTAAATGTTAAATATCATTCATACCTTTTGACTGTAGCACTCCAGATTGGTTCCTAGATCCACGTTTGAAGTAAATCCTCATGTCAGCTGGAATATCCTTAATGCCCGGAATCTTATAAGTCCAAGTTCTATCAGTCAACAGCTTCCCAGTAGCACCATCATAGACCAGTTTCTCCGAAGTCCAGTATCCAAGACCCATGATAAACGCTCCTTCAATCTGAAGAACACAATTATCGGTGAATCGATTAGGAACTCGTTATGCTAAGAGAAAAGATTTGGGACTAAACTGTTATCAATTTTATTTTATTAAAGCTAAACGCAAATCGAGGAACTATGGATATTTTTACATTAGTTGTATTTTTTTTTGTTTTTTCTGAAGTCATGATATCATGTTGCCTATGTGCAAATAAAAAAAATGTTTCAGGATATAAATATCACAGTTGTACCTGAGTATTATCTCCAGACAAAGTTTTATATTATTATGTTACAAAAAAATTAGGATTAATTATGTAAAGAACTCATAGTTGAAAAAAAACTCCCTATACAGTTAAAGACATAAAATAAACCGATATCAAGATTTCAAAATCACAAAATTAAAAAAAAAACAAATTTTACCTGTGCAACATCAATTTCAGGACTCAAACTCCTTCCAGTATCTTCAAGAATATCAACTCTTCTAACGTCATGGTTGCCAGTCAACACATCTATTTCCAATTCTAGAATGCCTATAGCATACACATCGTAGGGTTTACCATCAGTCAGATTTGAAAACATGTAACTTGCATGTAGGTCTACTCCGCCGGCGAAAGCTTCAGAAATAAGATCATCCCATGCAGGCTTGCCCATTTTATCTCTAATAGGTTGAAGTCTCTTATTCAAAATCTCACAAGCTTTCATAGTAGCAAACACTACACATTCACTCCCAATACTCCCACCAGTTACTATAGCATTTGGTGAAGTGACACTGCTACTTGGTTTCACACTGATCTTGTCTAAAGGTATGCCTAGCATGTATGCACAAACTTGAGCAGCTTTCGTATTAATACCTTGACCCATCTCGATACCAGCATGAGTGATAGTCACTGAACCATCACCGTGATAGATAGATATCAGAGAATTGAAGTTCCCAGTATAGAATATATCAACTGTTAGTGGAATCAGTTTTATAGCACGCTTCCTCCATCGATTGTTTCTGTTAAATTCTCGTACTTGTTGCCTCCTCTCGTCAAAATTCGCGTCTTTTCTTATCTGTGTTATCATTTCTGGTATCGGATTGTTTTCTTTTGCCATGTTCATGAGACGTACTTCTATTGGGTCTTTTCTTAGAGTAAATGCTAGTTTCTCCATCATGTATTCTGTCATGGCTACGCCTTCGGCCGAAACTGGAAAAATAATTGTGATTTGTGTTTATCTATAACGAATATACTCCCAACATAACTTGGCCCTTACCACGTTTTCTTTGTCAATAGCTCATGCTTACCCCTACCAAATGGGCAATATTGTTAACTATAGTACGGCCGCTGAGTAATTACCGATTTGACAGATTATTCTTTAAATTAATCGATATAACCTTGCACGAGCGACACATTTGCCGAATGATTTAGAATACCTCTTTAATATAAAACTTTATCTCAAAATATCATTTTCCAATAAACACTGTTTCAAAACTTAAAACAGTTTGTAAGTAATATGAAAACATTTATTTTTTGTTCTTTGGCGCGCTTGTACAAAGTTACATCGTGCGGATTCGTGCGTCTAGTTTTCATAGTGATGTGCCTAAAAGTATTCGGTCCGAATTCATTGGAATAGGTATGATTTTTATTTCAAGGAATATTGATGGAATATAGGAATAAGGAATATGGATATTTATTTTATTTCATCAAGGATACTCCACCTAATGAAGAACTTGTGTCTTTAACTATTATTGGTTTTGATTTTATTTAATTACACTCTATACTAGAATATTTAAAAACAAACTGTTCCAAAATGATATTAGGGTCACTGGTTCAGTCACTTCACTAGTATTGTCATTTTGTCATGTGTCAAATCGGTAATAATTCAGCAGCCCTACTATAATACGGCTAATTTCCTAGTAAGCAAAGCGTAAACTGGATGATTCAAAAGATCAATATTTACGTTTCAAAATTTACGGCCATGTAATAATCCCTTCGTATATTTATCAATAACAACAAAACAATGAGTTTGAAAGCGGTCCATAGTCAACCTTAGATTAATTCGCTTGAGTGATTCAATTGATTTCACTGGAAATTCTACCTGCTATGGATTGAATCGATCCGAATATTTCAACAATAGAATTCGTGCATATTTAAGGCTTGTTTAAACTATATCTACACCATTGGAGCTTGTTGACCTACATTGGTTTGAATATTGAAATTCCAAAGCTAATTTATTTTAAGCGTTTGGGTATTTTTGGCCCTTTGTCCCCAATACTCGCATATTTACGAACCAAACTTCTAAGCATGCAAATATTGATATCACAAGTAACCTATATACATTTAAAATTATTTATCGGGACTTTGCCACACTTGGAAATATTGGTATTGAGCATGATGTATTTAATAAATAATGGAAATCTGTAAATCAAAATAAGTAGGTTGATTGGAATAATATAATAGATTCGATTGTAACGTTTTGCGGTAAAGGTACGGTCTAGTTTAGCAGAACTGAGTGTCCGAGCAGCTTTATGAATGTATAGTTTCCCGAACCCGTATTTACGTAATGCTTATTTGCATGTCGTTTCAGATCAATAAAGCTCAGACAAATTCAATAAAAATCGATGAAGCAATGTGATCAATTACCCACATCCCAAACTAGAAAGAATAGTTAAAGTGTTCAAACTATCGCGGTTTGTAAACATGATACAAAATTGCCAACGGGTTTTAAATGCTATGAGACTTTTTAGGTTTACGATACCTACCTACTATTCTAACCATAAAATAAAAAGATATACTTACAAGGAGCTCTGCACCAGGTATTAGAATATTTATCAGTAAGCACGCTATTAGCTTGGATGTACCATCTCTTGGAGTCATAGCAGTTGTGTGAGTGCATCACAGACAGAGGCGTGAGGCACTCGTTGTAGGAACACCCTGCGTCCTGGTAGAACGTGTTCTTCAAGTACTGAATCTCACCTTGAGCGTCTGAAGCTACCTGGAGTATGATTTTTTTCATTTAGTATCGGTTATTATTGGGCATGTGAAATTATATGCTATCTTGTAGTAAAATTATCAAGATTTTATTAGAATTTAGGCAATTTTCCGTAATACATAATTAAAAATAGCTGTAAGTTTTTTAATTGAAAAATATAATAATGTCACATGATTCTATTTGAAAGATCTGTTTTTTATAACTGTTATTGAACTTAGTTAATTTCAATATTTTAATTTGGATACCCCAAATTTCAAGAACAATTGAGAATTCCAATTAAAAATAAGTATGGCACGAACTGAGCTCAAAATAAAACTTCATATGCATACAATTTATTAAAATCTTCATAAGGATTGAAACACGGAAGGAAATAATTTTCAGATTCCATGCACATTATGATTTGAATCATAGGCAATAGAAATATTCCAAAGTTTTTCTTTGCACGTAAAGATTCTTGTGAAACAATTCTTACTTCCGCCTCGAAAATGGGAACTGTAATACCGTGTTATTTGTGGGAACTTTTTATAGGTGGGAAGGGAGTCGTTATTTTATTCCACCAATTTCAATTTGTCAGTGTATATGCAAATGTATCGGCTTGTTTTTCTATGAAAAATATCTCAGTATTATGATTTTCAAAGACTGTTTAAACAAGTTAATGTATTTTTTTTGGATAAGTGTCGATTATAATAATTTAAACTTTTAGTTCACTCAATGAAGGTAGTGTAATGATGCTGATAATACACCTGCTATTTCTCCAACAACCAGAAGCCTTTCTAGAACGTGGAAAGAACATAAATAGCTATTATACCATTAAACTTACCTCAAAAGTACACTTAGTAGGAACTCTTTTTCCAACAGACTTCATATTAACTATCAAAGGTAGCACCATTCTGCAAGTTTTGCCGAGCAAATGTGTCACTAAGGCAGATGAGCAGGCCACCTGCGAGGCGCGGGAGATCTTGCCGCCGTATGCACCTCCTAAACGACGGACTATTACGGTGATACTGGAACAAAAAGATACCTAGGGTTTAATTGAAGTGGATGTGTGCAGTGCAGTGAAGTGGTGCAAAAACACATTTTAGTGTGTTGTTCCTCAAATAGCAGTTTTAAACAATCTTGACTGAGGTATCTTTAAAGGTCTTGAAGGTTCGCCAGGAGTGGACATATAATGATGAGTATAGAGTTCTTTGTAAAATAAATGTTTATGATTCTATTGCTAAGCGCTTTGTCGGACTCTGTGCCGGCGCTAATTTCTTTCCAATCCAAATTCTATTTGCTGTGACTCGGAAATGAAATATATCAACCTCTATTTCCATTTTGGTCATGGAAGTAAAGATTCGGTGCCGCAGAAAGGCTAACTGTGAACTAATATGTATGGAGATAATAATGAATGTTAATAATAGATAATAGATGTTAATGTATCTATATAAGTATGTATTTAGAAGTATATAAGTATGTTTATCAGTTATTTGGTTACCATAGTACAAGCTTTGCTTAGTTTGGAATCAAATGACCGTGTGTGAGTTGTCCAATAATATTTTTTATTTATTTTAATATTATGATATAAAATATATACTGGCTCCTTTACCTATTTACAGGAACTTTCAAGCACGTAGCGACAGCAACATTCGTCAGATCCAGCCACTGAGTCGACGAATACACTTCCATACCATCCTCACTGGGCTTCGTCACACAAGTCTGAGGTTCCATATAATAATGATACTGTTCCTCCATAGTTATTTCTCCTTTCACAACAGTTTTCACATCATTCCCCATGTCCGTCGGTTCTACAGTCTGATCCATTCGTACTCTTGTACTTTTTTCTGGTGATCTCAAGACCTGGTCTATTGTTATCAAAGGTCTGTTTCTACTTATAGAAGAATATTCAATTTTGACAAGCTTAGCCGCTTTGTTTGCTGTTTTGTCCCTATCTGCTACAATGATGGCAGCTGGTTGTCCGTAGAATTTCACTTTGTTGTCGCAGAGTATTTCTTCTTTATCACTCATGAACGGAATGTTGTTCGGAGTGAATACGTTCTCTCCGGGAAAATCTTTTGCTGTGTAAAATGCTATGACTCCAGGTATTTTCTGAAATGTAAATAATATTTTATTAATGTTGGTCTTTTATATAGTGGGATCGCAATAACTTCGATTTCCACTTAAAACTAATGACATTATATGCAATATTAACGATTTTTGTTTTATGTCTCAAAGACTCTTTAACTGACTCTCTGATTTTTTATATGAATAAACTCAACATTTTGCAGCACTGCGCACTGGTGCAGATAACAAAAGTATAACATTATTGACATATGTTAAGTTTCTACTTACAAAAGCTTCAGTAGTATCAAAATCTTTGATCACACTGCCAGGAACAACATCAGCGGTGACAAACGCAGCAAAGACTTCATCATTCTGTCCTGGGAGATCATTGGCGAAGGTCGCTTCTCCACTGCATTGGACTAAAGCCTCCAGCTTCGGTATCGGCTGGTTCAGGGGCCAGACACTCACGTCTGTCTCGAAGGTCTGAGTACCATGGGATGTGCTACGTTTTATCGCCTCAGCTCCAGATTTGTAGGTTGAATTCATTCTGTTGCTAGGACAGAGGCTTAGGATTGCCTGAAATTGGGAAATAAGATATGTTACTGCTTGGATCCTGTGTATGGTGATAAAAAAATAGCTATTACTTTGAATTTGCCCGTTTTGATTATATTGATAAAAGAATACAGTTGTAGCAATTAAGACTCAACATTGACCCCAAAGATATAATAATCAGCCTTCCATAATCTTGTCCTTAAATTACAAGACTTTCGTAAATTCGTAGTATTGCATTCTAAAAGACAAAATGTTTACTTACCTTATAATACAACGCAACTGCTAACATTTTTCTATAAGCAGCCGAAGGTTCAGGAGGAGCCTCTACCGGATTAATTTCTCTATACAAAGATTGCAAAGCGAGTTGCAAGGTTTCATCGGTATACGGGTCTTTTCCAATCAAAATTTGTTCAGTTCTGTTTGCGTGTATAAACGATGGAGAAATGCTTCCATATACGATCCTAACTTTTTCTAAGAAGTTTGAATTCGGTCTGAATTTGAAGAGGAAGCCTGCGTTGACTACCGCGTGAGCGTTTTGGGACCGAGGCATAATCTGTAATATAATTTTATTATTTAAGTGGTTAACATGTGAGATGTTTATTACAAAGGTAATTTTGTTATTTTGGAAATGAATTATTCATGAAAATATAAGAACCTACCTTGTAAGTTTTGAGAGCACAGTTCCGAGATAAAGGCGGCAACAATATGTTCTTTATAACCCTTCCTCGCATGTCAATCCTTAAGAACTCGGGCATCGTCATTCTTCTATCTCTATTCACTCCTTCAGCTGTATAAACATTTCATTATTAAAATATCACATTTTCTTACGAAACAATACTAAGTAAGATTGAGACGATGACAGCCAAATACATGATTGATTATTAATTAAAGTGAGTGAAAAAGTAAGAAATGCTCTATTATATGTGAATATATAAAGACAAAGAAGAATAACTTTATTATGACTCTTACCAATAGTTATCATGGCTCCAACGGTCTCACACAGTAAGAATACGTCGGACTGGAACTCGTTGTTAGCGTATTTAAGAAACAGGTTGCCTCCAATAGTTCCAATCTGTAAAAACGAATAAGATGTTTATCCCATTTTAAAGTGTTGCTTAAGTAAGTGTTTTAGAATAATATAATTACTGAGGAAAAAAAATTTTAAGAAAGATCAGATGAAAACAATATTGTTGACAAATAACTATTTACGGTTCTATGGGTTTTTTTTAATGTGGAAATGTTTAGACCCAATATCATCATAGCGGAACCCACCGACCAATCGTTCAAATGTTGTCTACCAAGCGTATGGTCACTACTACAAATGTATTCTAACAAAATTGTCAAATCAAAACCAGCGAAAGCAATTTTAAATCATTGCCTAGTTTTACTGAAGACAAGAGTCTGCCAAGCAATATTATTTATACATTAATTTAGCCACTTGTTTGTAGACAAATTTGCTTATTTAAGAAGTGCGAATCTGAATAGTAGAAGGTAGAAGCCATTTATTTTGTATTCAACGATATTGAAGATGCTAATTTGTTCGTTTCGAATTGTTTTAGGTTATAATATAAAGTATTATATTGTTTTGCTTAGTATTAAAACTTTTCTATACTTGTCTGTTTTGAAAGTTAAATAAATAGTTTATGCAAAATTACAGCGCCTGACGGCAAGATAGAATCCATTTTAATCAGTTGGTAAAGTTGCAATTAAAATTTTCACAGGCGCTGAATATGTTTGAACTGAGTTAGGTTTATAAGTTTTAAACATATTTTTTGGCTGTTAAGGATTGTAATGGATGGTTACAAAACCAAAAACATAACTCACTTAACTACTAAACAGAAACATTTATAAGTGGAGAACTACTTTATGTTTCATATGCAAATGGCACAAGTAAAAACTAATTTATCGAATTCAACGCAATACTAAAAACATGTCTGCAATTCCACCAAAACTAGTGAATAATATTAAACTAGAACACGAAACAAACACTATAAATTATTTTCATACGGTGAGAACGATTGAAACTTTCTCAGTGTTAAATTTAAACGGTCCCAGAATTTCCGCACAAATTGGACTCAACACGAGAATTGGCTGAAGCGTTAAAACCACAATACCCTGGCCAAATGTTCCCGTAGAAGTTTCCGGGTGAAATTAAGTAAAGTCAAGCTGTAAATATTTATTTGTGAAATGTGTATTACATTTTGTAAACAGCTATTAACTTATATTTGCTACAAGGTTGGAGGAAGCTCTTTAAAATAATATTCCTTACGAAGAGGAAGAAAACTGGGCGTACTTGAAGAAAACAAACCAAAATATACTGTTTTGTTATTTTGTTAGTATTGTTATTTTGAATTTTAAAAGAAATTGTATCATATAAACTTTTAGTTTCATAAACTGTTAAATAGAATAAATATCCTTATAGAAAAAGTTTATCGGCTAAAATGTACTCCACATTAGCCGTAAAATTGTTTTACTGAACTACGGAAACCTTCCCAGATTCGATTTAACTTTATATACCGGTCAATTTTATTATCACCCGAGCATAAACTTTGCGTAGCTACTAGTAATGTATGTAAATGAATATAATAATAGTTGTCAATATAATCCACACGATTATCATTAGTTTTTACGACGGATTCACTCGTTTACACGTTCATAGTTATTGGCTTTTTCAAGCATTTATCGCAGAATATAATAGTGAATTAGTTCTTATCAAGAGCAAACAGTTCGATGCGGAGCAATAGCTTCCGCTACGTGGTTTACTGAATAGATACCTTACCTACTTACCTGAATTATTATAAAGTTAACGTTATATGGGTGGGCCGGAGTAATGGTAGTCAGAATAGATTACCCAAGATCCTAATATATTGTTTGTATGGGTTTGTATCGATAACTATGATTTTCTACGCAAAACAAAATTTTATATGATTTTTCGTTTGACATTATTTGAAAAGAAGAGAGCGTATACTAACATCATCATATGACAATAATATCGTATTTACCAAATGAATTTAACAACTTACGTTTCTAACAGGAATATGTGCCACCAAGTCCATATGGTCGTATAGCTGCTTCAAATACGCGAACTCCTCTCTCTGATTCGATAGTTTTATGAACAGTTCCATCATTTCAGATAAAGGCATACCAGCTCCGAGAATCAGGTTCACATCTATTGTGAAACCTTTAAGTTCAGCTACGTTGAATATGTCTATTACGTTTGGAGGATACTCTGTTACGTGGTATACACCTGCGAGTAAGTAAATAAGTTTAAGAGTAAAGAAAATATTCTTCTTATTATATAAGCACTCCCGTCTTTAGTGAATCACATTAGGGTAATCAAATTGAGGTAAGATAAAGATCATGAATACAATCTACAATACTTTATCTATAAAATTTAAATCCATGCTAAATCGTGAAATATTTTTGAAGGATTTATGCTAAGAATCTTGTAGAAGATCGTTGGCAAAGTATTTCACTAAATTCTTAGTTGAAATATTGAATCCTAAATTTTGTTTATTCCAGAACAAATATTAATATGAACGACAAAACTTACCTTGTCCTGTATTTCCAGCAATCAATTTATAATTCCCCTGACTCATAATTTTGAAAGCATCAGCTAAATTGTAAGCCTTGTACCATTTGTGAGTGTCAGCTTTAACCATGAACATTCGTTCTTCATTCACATGAATGAATTCATCACTGTCTTCCTCACTCTTACTCGATTCACCTTCAATCTTATTATCATTGAAACATTTGTCTCTATGAGTGCATTTGTTAACACACTCGAGTCCACAAGGCTTCATAATATCTAAATCTTCTAAGTCAACCAGTTTGTTCAAAAGTCTTTCATCTGCGTCTTTTGCAAATGTTTTAAACGCATCTGCTATAGGTCTGTATCCTGTACACCGGCACATATTTCCAGCGAAGGAATTTTCTACCTCTTTTGATGTCATGTTTTTGTTCTTCGATTGGTAAAGACTGGAATAAAGAGGTTGTATTAAAAGTGAGCTAGATTTAACCCTATACAAATTAATGCCTAAAAGTATTATATAAAACGCACTTATATGTATTTTTTTATTTTACTAAAAGAATATTAACAATATATGTATTATTTACAACATTTTTCAAAGTACCTAAGCTTTTAGCTTGGGTACTTAAAAAATGTGGTGTATATACAAATAATATAGATAAAAAAGCAAAATATAAAAATAATATTAATTGGCTAAATCGTGTAGAAGATTGTTTTTACCATTCGTTATCTCAAAATACGATACTAAATAAGTATGAACATATCAATAAAAAAATTGTAAAATTTAGCAAACGGTCTCATTTAATAACATATTTTTGTTAACGCTGTTGTACACCAGCGGGCCAGCTAGAGTTCTTCCGGTTTCCACGGCGCCACGACTGTCAGGGACTAGACCTGACATCACAGGCTAGGGTGGTGGTTCCGTGTCACCATAGCATGTGTGGGTGTCCGGTGTGACAGTTCGTAGGCCGTGGGCCGGACTAACTCGTAGATGTCCGACCAACGCTCATCGAAATTTCTATATACACTAAGTGACGTAAAAACTCTGCTTGCGCGATTCAGAACTTTATCTGTTTTACCGAGTTTTCTACAATTATGTACTTCTTCTTTGTAAGTATTGTATGAATATTTATAGGAAATTAAATTCTCTATCGATTGATATGAAATTTATTAACAGTGTATGTCATAATTGCCAAGATAATCCAGTTTTAATTTAATGACCACGTGACAATGAACTGGCCAATAGCAGCGCCGGGCAGCGCGTTTTAAACGTGACGACTGAACAGATTATATTTTTATACTTCATGAAGGACATTGAATTTCGGGCCTTATCTATACCGTAATAAGGTTGAAAGTTGTTTATTTAATAAATCAGCATATTGCGATAGTGTCACAACATGTTTTGCTTTGTATCAAATGACCTAATGACCGAATTACTAATTGGACTAAAGTGAAATGTTTGTAATTGTACGCTAAAGTAAATAACCAAGATGCTATACTAATAAAAAAATACAAAATACGTACGTCTATTTTTTTGTTTGTTACACATTCATGGTTAGACTACTGAACTTTATAAAACGTTGCATGGAAGGTAATGGAAGAGTAATCACTGCTATTTTGTTGTAGACGTTGCCGACTCCTGCTACTTTAATTCAATAATATTTTTTGTTTACAATTATACGTATGCTGAACGTGTGAGGTAAATCTAAATATAGGTATTTATAGTTGATAATATTGACAAGCCAAGAACACAGATTTATCTCCTGTAACAAAACATGTTAAACGATTAGAACCATTACAAAATGTGACATTACGTAATATAAGTTTTACTCAAATATTCGTTTATCGGAATCAGACTTTATTAAACCTCAAAAGAAGAATAAAAATTCTTATCCACTCTCCCTACACTTCTCACGTTCAAATAAGAAGAAAAGCTCACTATAAAGGAAATTTTGGGCACTAAATTCATATTTCTGAATATTGTATCTTAGGGAATAGGAAACTCGGTACAGTTCTTACTTTTATGACATTGTAAATTATTAGTATGCTCTCAACGCGTTACTAAAGGGAAAACCGATACAAATTGTCGTGTTGTAGCAAAACCTCGTTTGTTATTCGATAGTAGATAGTTATTGGCACTAAAACTATGTGAATGTTGTGAGGAAATATATTTTTGGTACACTTACGATTTGGAAAATGATTTTTATGTTTTTGACCTAGATCAGTAGGAGGAACCAAGCATTGATACATTGAAAGTATCCGTAAGACTCACGGGGCATATAATAATATGTTATATGTATTTGCGAAACGATTAGTTTAGTCAAGATAATTCTAAGTTACTTACATAAGGAAGATTCAACGTGAAAAAAGGATTAAAAATACTTTCGTAGTTCGTTTTAGTTATTTATTTATTTAAAAGTTTAGTATATAATTGTTGTAGGTATATATTTGGAGTCTGAGTCCAGTTTTAATTAGTAATCATTATAAGTTTTCGATTTTAATGAGAGAAAACAAGTTACACTACATTTGGAAGTGCGGTGCCTAGTAAAATGCGAATACTAGCTGTTCCAAAATTATAATGTATAACTTATTTTGCAGGCGTTTCAAGTAGTTTAGTCATTCATTAGAATAAAAAAATATATACTTATAAGAAAAATTTGGCACTTTTTATCAGACTGATAATAGTGAAATAATCTTTTATCGTACTATACCTATTTATTTTGCTTCTCACGCTTCTTAACACACGAAGCTGAAGCAAGGACATTTAATACCACATCATATATTTTATTAAACTGGAACGAGTTTATTACAATATTACTTGGTTTATGCAGTTATTACTTAAGGAGAAGTTAACCCGATAGTACTTTGAATTACCCGAGAATTTAACCCTGAAGTCGTTCACAGAACATTCAGTATTTTTGAATCGTATCATAATATAATCTATAAATTATTTTTGCTGTGTTATAAAAGAAAACATTAGACTTTACCTCATGTCTATTACATAAACCTTACGATAACACTTTAACATAAGTACTTACATTATAATAATTTGATTGAGTGACACGCGTATCCGTTTGCTTAAAACGATTCCCTCACGAGGGACTAATCCAATATCCTAATACTTTCGGCCAATAGACTAGAATACTAGATAAATTTACTTCATTTCCGTTCATCCCTTTATCTGAAATATTCAATTCGAGCATTGAAATGACGGCCCATTTTTTTATATATTTTTGTACAAAATTTTTACTATTACGTAAGTAGTATTAGTTTTTATAGTTGCGCTTTTTGTTACTATGTTTTTCACGTCATGTTGCAATTCTCAACTGTTTTTGTAATACAACTACTCATAACACTATTAATCTAATAAACGATTGAACTTGTTTTTGTGATGCAAAAGAAAAACATTGAATATAAAATATTAGTAGGCTTCGTTTACGTAGAAGTCGACAAATTCTAACTTCCATATCTAATTCACTAAAATCTGTTGTTTGTTTAACCATGAGAGCTAGTCTACTTTTGCGTTTATATATAACTAGCTGACCCGCGCAACTTCGCTTGCGTCACATAAGAGAATCATAATTTTCCCCGTTTTTGTAACATTTTTCACTGGTACTCTGCTCCTATTGGTCGTAGCGTGATGACATATAGCCTACAGCCTTCCTCGATAAATGGGCTATCTAACACTGAAAGAATTTTTCAAATCGAACCAGTAGTTCCCGAGATTTGCGCGTTCAAACAAACAAACAAACAAACTCTCCAGCTTTATAATATTAGTATATAGCCTTCATCGATAAATGGGCTATCTAACACTGAAAGAATTTTTCAAATCGGACCAGTAGTTCCCGAGATTTGCGCGTTCAAACAAACAAACAAACTCTTCAGCTTTATAATATTAGTATAGTATAGTATTCAGCTTTATAATATTAGTACAGATAATAATATTAGAAAACGTTAAGCATGAAGATTTATTTAAAGTCCTTTGTTAGTATTGCCGTTTTTATTTAAGAAACAAACTAAGCTGCAATGTCTGTTGTACTGGAGTATACTTTTTGTATCATAACAATATTATTGGTACCTACGATTAATTTAAATGATTAACTTTTACCTGTACATGTTCATAACCCATCCCGGAGTGCAGTAGCCACACTGGGTGCCGTTAAACTTGGCCAGTCTGGTCTGAATGTCGTGGTAGCCTTTGATCTTGTTGCCAATCCCTTCCACTGTAGTCACCTCCCAGCCATGGCAGGATAGCACTGATACTAGGCACTGTAAATAATTGTGGCATTTAGAAAATAATACATACATAATGATCACGCCATTTTTCCATAAGGGTTGACAAAGACCAATAGGCGTCACTTGCTACGATCCGTACAAACTTAGTTTGCTTCATTCATATTCATACATCTTGCAAAAATTGTTTTAAAAATATTGTGCAATATTATCTTTACACTCAAAAACTTTGATACGTAAGCATCGCATACAATTCATAAGATCTTTATATAACTATAGTACTAAAATTGAGTTCTTTATGTATTACAAACTTTACCTTTATATTTTTCTGAATGATGTGTACATTATTTAATGTATACTCTATACAACAATATTAATTGTATCGTTAGGTATCAAAGTTATTCCCGTTTGAGGCAAGCTAAAAATAGCTCCCTAATCTTTTGTAAGCCCGATCCCTATACGTGTTGATTGTGACGACGGTCTGTAAAACGCCTTTCCGCTCGTATAATACGATCAAGGTGTATGGATTTGGATGAATAAACTGTATTTTTTACATATTCATGTGAAAAAAATTGCGTATTTTTAAATAAAATTCTACTTGTATATTGTTAAACGTATATTAATTGATTTCGAAGCACTCATATATAACTTTTTTACCCAGTTTAAGTGTCAGAAAACCTATGCAATAAATAAAATTACAGCAAGAATCTTAAAATAACTAAATCGAACTAATGGAGAAGCGTTATATTTCAACTTATAATTATGTTTCATATCATAGCCGTCCCAAAATGGATATAAAGATTGCGTATCTTATTCATCCAATGCACAGATTCTACAATCTCCTCGTTTATTCTCACTGTGAGTTCTGCAGCATTTGTATAAAAATCGAATAACAGTTTTGGATAAATTCAATGTTCCTTTTCTCGGTAATGGCTTTGGTATTATTTTTACCACATCTATACTAATATTATAAAGCTGAAGAGTTGTTTGTTTGTTTGAATGCGCTAATCTCAGGAACTACTGGTCCAATTTGAAAAATTCTTTCAGCATTAGATAGCCCATTTATCGAGGAAGGCTATAGGCTATATATCATCACGCTATGACTAATAGGAGCAGAGTACCAGTAAAAAATGTTACAAACACGGGGAAAATTATGACCCATTCTCTCATATGTGAAGCAAGCAAAGTTGCGCATGTCAGCTAGTATAGAATAACTAGTGTATTGTACAAAGGTCAAGGGTAACTTTTTACTAGTTGCAATCAAATAAACAACAAATCGTAAAAACATATTGTGTGGATAAAAACGTTGAACGTTCTTGACTTTTTACTAACAATATATCCTGTTTGTTTAGTTTCTATGACTTTGAAATTAATGAATTATTGAAGCTGATCTAGCTAACAACAAAGCGGCCTCATGTAACAGTCTCATGAAATGTAAGAATATAATAATATAATGTACATTACATGAGAGTTATCTTCATTATCGCAAAAGCAGGCATAATCTATGACAAAACAGAAAAAAAATTGTTAACGAAACTAAATTCTGTGATGATACTAGTTAGTAGACATTCTGAGGCTACTATAACAGGAGGGAGGATCGGGTATCGAGAGTTTGATATCAAAATGTACTGCAAATTTTTTTTACAGCGCCCACGTGAGGCGCTGATCAGATTTTCATAAAATACTTTTCGATAGCTAGCCGGTTGTCGGTATTGGTAGAGAATTGCGCTATAGTCGGTATTTTCTCTTGAATTTCAGATTGTTTATAAACAAAAAAAATGTATTGACAACTAGAACTAAACCATTAACTACACGTCTGTATGAAAAAACATTGTTTTCCCTAGGGCGTGATTCTAAAACCTTCAGACAACCGACGATTTCCAAAACACAAGACGATTACCCTTATCATTTCAACAATGTCACCAAGTTCTTGAAGAATTTCGTAAAAAAATCTGAACTGAAAACTCGCTGAGATTATTCTAAGTCAAGAAAGGCTTAGTTTTGATTAATGGTAGCTATTTTTAGACTAGTCGGTTTATTTTTCGTACACTTTTTCGCCGTAACAAATTATTTCACTAATGCTCTTTTCTTATTGGACAGTTTGTTCTACCCTAGTAAGGCAGCAAAGACTTTTAATCTAGAATTTATTTTGATAGAAAACTAGTATACGTTTAGTTGATGAAACTTCCAATAGGTAAACTTGTAAACTTATGTATTGTGTAATTAGTAATTTTAACGAAATCAAAGATCAATTTCTCCTTAGCGAGTCATTCATTCACTATTCTGTATACAAAGTGCAGCAAAAGTGTGGGAAAATCTGCCACAATGTCTTCTTTCATAAAACCAAAACTTATCCAGATGCAGTAGACTTCGCCCTAACGTCGACTACATGAAAATAATATTATTGTTATACCATCAATACTATAACGCGCGCACTTTACTACCAAGAACTTGTGGGAAAGTAGCCTAATACATAACTGCCATTTGAAGGAGACAATGGCCACTTTTTTCTACGAGTATTTACCGTTTCCGGGAAAACGGAAGATGTTCCATACGTTACACAGGGGTAGTATGGTTCAAAGAGCAAATTGTAAGGTTACGGGCAAAGTTTAATGACCCCAAAAAACATGTGATAAGGAAGAGGGTGAAGATTTTTAAGGGATGTTTTCTAAGCTTATATGTATGCTCTCTGACGTAGTAATATTTATTTAAATTAAAAAAGGGCTTTATGCATCAACTTTAGATACGAATTAATTATGAAAAAATTAAACACGCTTATTTACAGTACCCAAAGTTTGTGTTATTGAAATCAGAATGACGTACCGATTTGTAGTTTATGAATTGAAACCTACTAGTAATTTAATTTGTTGTAATAACGACTGCATCTGCTAAAAATAAACGGAATAATCGTCAATAATACCAAGCATAGATTAATATAAAAACGCGGGACACTGATAAAGCTACAAAGACGTACGTTGTTTATCATATTTACAGGTAACATGATTGCAGCGGCTAAGTGATAATTTAGTGCTTTTTATATGGAATCTTTAAAGTAAGTGACTAAACTATTAATTAACAAGTTACCAGCCAAGTTATTATAACAGTCATACAAAAATAGGCGGTACCAATATTCAGGCCACTTTTTATCATGTGGTGTTTACATTTACTTTCGAATCAAGTGCCTAATCATGTTGAGATAGGTATGAGTGGCTGCTAATTTAGCTATAAGCTCGTCTATTTTTTTTGCATTATTGCACAACATCTATAGGATTTAATGAAATTACGTATTACGTAATGTTGCAAAAACTTTAGTTAGTAAGATTGGTTATGAGGTCTTAGGCTTAGTTGTTGATTTCATAATATTAAGCGGAAATAAATAAGATTTAAGATATATTATATTCGACAATTCATATGCAATTGAAGGCTCGTTTAGCTACCCTTTACTACGAATGTAATTAATTCTAACGAATTTCACTTCAGAGTGCTGAATATTACCAAATCAGTAGCGCTATTCTCTATCAATGTCGACTATCGACAAAAGTTTGTCTATAGAGAAATTCTATATAAAAATCGGATCAGAGATCCTAGCGGATGACGTGAGAGCCATGTTTATAGTACAGTTTACAATAGTACCGACTGTAGAGAATCACGCTACCGTACAAAATTAATTGCAACTGTCCAATGTACATACTATCCCACAACCTGCACAACTGAAGACCTTAACTTGGCGACGGATAATGCAATTGAAGTCGCCAAGTTCTGGTCAACAACTGTATAAGTACATTATGTATATAAATAAATGTACTATTGTATTTATGCATTATGGTGAGTCGTTGACACGACAGAAGAAGACTATCTGACCTGTTCCGTATAACTGTAGAATCTTTATATCCGTTCAATACAAGACGCAATGACAAAGACAAACCTTAAAAAATTTCGTCCCTTATGTACGACAATGAACAATAAACTACTTACAGAATTAACAGCAAACGTCTTAATTGCATTGTTAGGTGGCATAGGAGCTCGGACAGTGACGATGCAAGCGCCACAGCCTCCTTCATGGCACATAGCCTTTGTACCACGGAGCTCAGCCACATTGCGAATGTACTCGTTCAATGATACGTCTGGACCGTACTTGCCACCCACTGAAAATAAAAGTTCGATTAATATGAATATTTCTTCCGCATGATTCGAATTTGACACTTAGTTGCCAACATTTTCTATATAAGAATTGAAGTCATATAATAATATAATGATTCTATATTATCAATTTATTATGTCTCGCCAATAGGCGAGTAAATATGTCAATAGTTGTTGTACCTACTTACCATTTTTTTAATGAATAAAAAAACAATAGATAGAGACAATCTCAAATGAGCTTTCCGAAAACAGAGCACCCCGTAATTAATTTACATTATATATTTTTTTTATTTAGCTAATTTGGCGGCAATAAAAAAAAACAAATGAATGCAAATATTTTTTATGTTTTCTTTAACCTGCCGTTTTCTATGTGGCCAGTAATAAACTTTAGCTCAAGTCGTTAAAAACTCTTTTTTAACGCGTTATTACTTTTTTATTACGAATATACGAGTATTTCGAAAAGGACTTTGTTTTGTAAAAAGTATATTATTTTTGCCATTTAAATAAGTAAGGAATGTTTATATTACCTTCGTATGTTTTTCCGTTGATTTTGAACTTTATTTTCACCATTTTTCATGCAGTAAGTATTACCTGGATGACAAAAGATAACCATTTAAAAAAATAAGAACCAACAAAATGTACCTTCAATACCTACTTAAAACAAAATTTATAGATGAGGAAAAATGCTACTATTGCGACGCAGACCTGCATTGACCTTTGAAAACTGACTAAGAGTTATCGATCAATTATTAGCACATAAAAAATAAAACAAGAAATAACCTCACACCGAATGCATCAACGCTTTTTAAAACCTTCAACCCATTGCACTGTAATACATTATGTATATATACTACATTCGTCGTATTGCAGTAATGTACTATATAGGACTTAATTACCGCTTGGATATTAAATAGGTACACGAAAATGTATAGCCTTCGTATCGAGATAATTCTATTTCGATAAATATAGCAACTAAATACAAACTTATCGATCATTTTAATATCATTTAGGTAAAAGAGGATTTTTTGGGAAATAAACCTAATGAAACTTGATATTTGTAACCATGTTCGTCACTCAATCGGATCAAAAATACTGAACGAATTTAGACGAAATTTCGTACACACAGTTTATAACTTAGACATAGGACATTTTGGACCACAGGGAATTTTATATCGCAGATAAAAATAAGTCAATACCTTACAAGAACATAATATAACAATCATCATTTATAGCATGAATCTTAAATTGTATTAACAAAGTTACAAACATAGATCACGATATACCGTGGGATCGAAACCAGACATTTCAAAAGCTCCAGTGGGTGAGAAGCTTTAAATAAACAAGAAGATAATTATCTAACAATATAATAATATCACGACTAATAAATAATTATGCCTCAACATAAGGTTACGTAGTTCAAAGTCAAATTGCAAACAAACTGACGTGGGCACAATATAAATAGAATTTATATCTTAAGAAGTATAAGGAAATTGTTAAATATCTGTTGGTTAAAAATACAGTGCAAAAATAGTCTTGAAGTAAAGCTTGGAAGCATTAGCAGTAGGTTGCTTGCTTTGTGAACATGCAAAGGCAATAAATAAATATAAATTTAGCCCATTAATGTCCCACTGCTGGGCAAGGGTCTCCTCCGGTAATGAGGGAGGGGTTAGGCGTTGAGTCCACCACGCTGGTCAAGTGCGGGTTGGAGACTTTGCACAACTTCAAGAACTGTTCTAAATAACTATTCTTAGTCGTATTATCACTCTTTAAAGAACTTATTATACTTAGGTTAAATATACATTAAGTACCTACCTAAATAAAATATGAGTAAATAAAAGATAAATAGAAATGTCAATATCGAATATTAGGCAAAAAAGTAATAATTAAGGGTTAAAAAAAACTGTTACAACAAAAATTTACTTTAGAGCAATAGTAAACATGCCGCTGCAATAGCGCGCATGCGTAGTAGATTCAATATCAACACAGAACAAGTACTCGTTTGTGTAATCTGAAAATAATTTATTTCACGCTACTATTTCCAAAACTCCCTGCGTCACAAGATTGAAAATGAATTACGCAAAGAAAACTCGTAGCCGTAACTAAATACCTAGTACTGGATTCGTAGCAAATTATACTTGTATTTTATTAAATATACGTCTACGAACGTAACCTAATTCAAAGAGATGCAAGCCTAGGGCTTACGCGCAATTCCCAATTATGAGTCTGTAGACCCAACCGTGGGACGAACGGTAACTAGCCGACGGCTACAGGCCCACGCTTGGGAAACAATGACGGAATGAATGAATTCAAAGGTGAACGTGGGGTATTCTGCGTATTCATTCAATGTTTAGCTAACATTGTTTTATTCGGCCATCTTGGTATAGTAATTTCATTCAAGGCGCCCGATTTTGTAGAACATTTCTTCGGTTGTTGTTTTCCTTGTAATTCCTTTGATTTTGTTCGGGATAGTAGAGTTTTTGTTTTGTGACGTATTTCGTGGATATATTTTATGTGACGCACGTATAAATTACGTTGTTATTCTACAAACAATAACTTTGCTTGCTTTAATATTGTACTAAGGGCCAGTTTGACGACGCATGGATATGTAATGTATGGGATAACCTATCCAATAGATAGCCCGATACAGGCTTTGATACTGATAGCCCTGATACAGGCTGGGCCTAGTGGAGTTGTCTTAGTTATAAGTAAAATTCGTAATACTGGACTGAAATATATGTTTTTTTTTAATAAAGCAACAAACAGTGTTTGCAAAAATCTGCCAATATTCTTATTAATAAGCTAACCGATACTTTTTCAGAAGTGAATAAACAAGCCATTAGTGTAATTTTCTAAAAAATCTTGGAGGTAATTGAGCAATTAAAGGATTGTGGTTGACCTCTAACAAATAGTGCTATTCAGAGATCGTTTAACTACTCTGTAGTAAATCACGGCCATAGGCCATCTTATAATGTCAAATGTTTTAGTTAATTAGGTACTATCCACTGTTTTCTCAAATATCCGCTTGATAAAAAAATATTTGTTGATAAATCTTGATAAATAATTGATTTGAATGCTTTTTCTGTCATATCTATGAAAAAAGGGGGAAGTATTATAAAGAGAATCACAAAGTTTTGAATTTTACAGTTTTTTTTTACTGACATAAAAACAGCTAATAATGTTATAATAAGCACCATATTTAATATTTTATTAAACTATTTTGTCTTATTAAAATATTTAATATTTTTTTGTACTGCCTATAACTAAAGAAATAGACTTATTGATTTAAACAAAAATCCAGAAAAAATATACATTAAAAAACTCCAAAATTGAAATCCCAAAAATAAAAAAAAAAGAAATCTTACGTGCAATTCCAATTTCAAATCTGCTTACAAAAAGATATCGTTCCTTTCTAATCTACGGCACAACGTTCATCTACACGTCACTTTATGAAAACCGATCACCAGTAACTGAGAACTCGTTAATCTAACAGTGAATAATGTTCTATACGTATGAACGAAACGTATAAAAAACAAACAAGAGGTATTGAGAGCCAGTCATTTCTTTTTATTAAATTTATTACTACTTGGTTTTGACTTTCATTTTTGTTTTTTTCGGAACTGCTAATGAAAGTTAGCGGGATTTTTTTGAAAGCCTCGTAGTAGATGTCTAAGGAGATTAATTTAATTGTAAAAAAATAGTTGGATTTTAAACAGTATAACAATTCATTTTATTAACAACTTATTTGATACGGGTGTATCGATTTGGTAGAAGTAATTTTCTTAAATTTGACATGAGGCATGCATTGATAATATGCTAAAAATGGTAAAAAACAAGTATTTTTTTCATGCTCACGTAATCAAAAAATTTTACTAATCCGAGACTGCATGGGCGTTGTTACCTTTAGCATTCCAAAAAACTATTATTTTACATTAACGACTTATTTTAGCGATTTGAAGTGTGTGGATTTCACGTACATTTAAAAAAAAGTACTATACTGTACGCAAAAAAACTGTGAAAAGTAACGGTATTGTTAAATCTAGTGTTTGAGAAATCTAGAAAAAATCTCTTACAATTTTTTAACGAGCATAGCATGTTGACTTAAAATCATAAATAAAAAAAAAACAATCTTGTTATTTTTTAACACTATTTTATCACGTATTAATTGCACAATATTGCGTAAATATTTGTTACATATATACTATTATCACTTGTGTACACAATGAATGGAGGGCGACATAATATTGAACGCGTGAATCTAATCGCTGGAGACAATGGGTTAGGCACCATTGTTCATCATGACTGACCTTTGACGTAACCATAGATATCCGAGAGATGAGCCTTTGGTTAATTTCAAGGCTTACCTCCGACTTCATCACTTCTGATTATACATATATAAAGGATAACAGGTGTAATTTTGACGAATGTTTTCACACATTTTTTGTCCCTTTATTGAAAGTACGACATGTTTATTAATACTAGTGGTCGCCCCGTAGTCGAAATTCGACAATAATTAAATCAAATTATAGGTTATTTAATATCAAAATTTATGACATTCAGTAAGACCTCAGCAAACATATAAGGCAGTACTCTATGTCTTTGTCAGTGCTCTATGTGTGTGCCAAATTTCATACTTCTGCGTCCGCACGTTTTTCGTAAAAAGGGGTCCAAAGTTTTTGCTTCATGTATTAATATATAGATAACTACGGTAGTGATTATGATAATATTTTGATCAACCACAGTACATTGTGTACGTACAGAAAATCTAGAGAAAATATTCCACCACCATCACACGATGAATAAAATATACTAAGCGTATCGCAACCATTAGCCATTGCAGGACTTGTAGAAAATATCTAGATTCAGATAGAGTTAAATAAATTTAAGTATTACCTTATAAAATTATGTATGGATGCAGTAAACCTATACTACCTTAGTGGTCTATACTTGGTAGTAATTTATATAATTTTAGCTGCAAAGTACTTAGCCAGTTTACATCAATTAAGTTCACGACATTGCTATTAGACATACTCATTATAATCTTCAAGTATTTTTGCCGGAATTATGTCATTAGTACCTATAGATTAGTGCTGTGTCATAAAAACGGTAAACGTTTTTATTTATATTATGTATGTACATAGTCAACGATAATTTTATGAAATAAGCTTGCATACAAGCAAATTTGTATGAAACATACATATCTCTGGCTGGCTTACAATATTTGTCCCGTGTAATAGAGAGCGAGCCTATTGCCATACATAGGGCACTGTAACTTCGAGCTTCTATTGAGTAATATTTCTTATATAAATTAAAAACGACCAATAGCAAAAAGTTGGCACCTCCCATGCAAGTGGTTGCAGGTTCGAACCCGAGGCGACACACCAATGACTTTTCCAAGTTATTTGTTTATTAGGAATAATTATCACTTGCTCTAACGGTGAAGGAAAACATCGTGAGGTAACCTTGCATGCCTAAAATTTGTTTAATATATTTATTGAGGGCATGCAAAGTCCCCAACCCGTACTTGGCCAGCGTGGCGGACTCAAGGCCTAACCCCTGGCTTGGCAGGAGACCCTTGCCCTGCAGTGGGACAGTAACGGGTTAAATAAAAATAGTACTTTGCCGAGCCGGGAATCAAACCCCAAACTTTTTTGTTCACTTACCTAGATAATACAATCTTCAGATATTCAAGTTGCTAGTTGCAGCGGCTTCGCCAGTACATTAAGATATGACCCAGTAAAGTCAGCTTTTCCTTTTATCGGGCCGATTGTATGCAGTTTAATTGCCTAGTCATTGTTGATATAACATTATTAAAGGGAGAATACTACAAACTGTGTAAATAATTAAATATTAAGTCGTAGGTACTACAACAATGACATATGCATTTTTTATTGTTTTCTTCTTTAAACACGCATAATAAACTATAGCCTACTAGCAAAAGTAGCATATGGCGTAAAGATAACAATCTAGTTTTTAACGCAGATCTCCTCGTGCGGTTATTTTAACATGGCTACTCAGTTACAATTTCATTAGGCTAGTTATCATCGCGACATTTTCCTTCACCATCGGAAAAACAAGTGATTTTTATTAGTAATACACACGTAACTTCGCAAAGTAATTGGTGTGTTGCCTTGATTTCATACCTCATAGACTATTTACGTAGTACATGCATGCCTAAACCACTCGGCTGACTCGGCTATCACTGCTCATCCTTATTCCTATTTAATTTGAAGACTTTTTATATTACTGGTCTACATTTCGGTTATCATCAGAAAAATATTTACATTTACATGAGTTAGATAATCATGTTCATCCAAAAAAAAGATTACGCTATATTTTTTCCAAAATTATATGACAGGTCTCTTACCTCCCTATCATTCCCGGAGACAACTCAAGGAAAGACCCTTGCGTTCTGCGTTCCTTGAAAAAAAGATTCGTAAGAATTCGTCTTCTTGGAAACAGGTTTGAAATATAAATAAATTATTATTAGGCTTCTATCAATCCCTGAAATGTCTATATTTCATACAGAACGGCTTATTTTTAATATCTACTCTCCATAAAAATTGCATCTTAGCTCTTGAACTTCTTATGATTAGAAAATTAGTAGTGTACTGTATACATACGTCATAGCGTTGATGAAGTGATGTGTCAAGTAATAATTTACAAGCACTCGTTTATTATTGCTTGTATTGTGACAAACGATGTAATTTATAGTTGGGTTCATCATGATTTAAAATGCATGTGAAGAAGGTAATCGCGAACAGAACGCTTACTTTGAAATTTGTTTTTTTAAACTCTCTATATAAACTCAATTTCCAAAAATATATAGATTCATTTATAAACAAACGTAATTCATTATCTTGCACATACAAGCTAATATAGTATCTGGATAATGACTGCAACTACTATGGCTGCTATAGACATTTTAAATTGTAATTTATCTGTTAATGGTATATAAGAAACGGTATCATTATCAGTTCTATAAACTTGAACAGAAATGCATTGTGTTAAAATACTAACAGCAACACCATGAACATTCTACCTTCCTGTCGGTTTTTTAACCCATTCCTGTCCCACTGCTGGGCAAGGGTCTCCTTCCGAAGTTAGAGAATGGTTAGACTTTGAGTCCAAGTCTTACCTAACTTCACCTATGTAACCTTGTCCATAATTCCGATCTGAATAAAAACATATGCCTTCCTAATTATTATTTTTTCTGCGTCTACTTCTAAGAAAAAACCTACATTGAATATTGCAATATAATTGAAGAGTACATGACCCTCAGCTGTCAAGATTACAATCAGTACTAATATTATAAAATTGTAGAGCTTGTGTGTTTGTTTGAACGCATCTTAGCATCTAGCATCTTAGGAACTACCTCGATGCGAAATAAAAAAAATCGTTACTATTTATTGGATAGCCTGTTTATTGAGGAAGGCTATAAGCTATACAACATTACGCTACAACCATTAGGATAGAAGTAACAAGGAAAAATGTTACAAAAACCGCAAAAATTATGACCCATTCTCTCTTATGCGACGCAAGCGAATTTGCGCGGGTCAGCTAGTTTACTTTGTTCACCAGAGTACAAATTACTTGAATAGTTCAAGTTATTTACGAGGTGCGTGGAAAAATATAAGCCTTGATTTGAAGATAACAGTTTTACGTGTGACTTTGTATGAATGGGCACCTTTAATTAGGCCTATTTACGAAATAGATGTAATTGTCTTTTGTTGATTGTTCACCAACTGTATTACAAATGTTTATGGTTGTTTTAATTACTTGCTAAGTTCCGTGTTACATGACTATTGTTAACTATTACATGAAGATAAACGTGATCATGCTATAAATTATTTCATATGTTTGACGTTTTGTTTCAAGTATATTGCAACCAAGCTAGTGCAACTTGTTTGAAACGTCAGAAAATTCAGGGTAGATATTCATAACGTTGTTAATTACTTTGTACTAATTATTATTTTATTATTAGAGCTCTTTATTATTTAGTTAGTATTACGTAGTTAGTTAGTATTTTTTACATGTGTTTTTAGATAAATTTAGTTCGAGACGCCTACAGTCACACTATAAAATGGTTTTGTAGGAATATGTGTAAATGTTTGTACCAAAATAGTTAATAATAAATAAATAATAATTGGTTCATTGTTATTAGAGTTCATTTTAACAGACTTACATACATAACTCTGCTTATTAATATATACTTTGTAGAGATGGAAGAAATACATGCTCGTTTTGTCATATACAATGTCAGTCCCATGTAATATGTAAGTTAAAGCCATAATACAAGGCACGTTCATTCAAATAACCTCGTATCTTCCCTTTTCAGTCTTATGACGTTGATGGCAAAACGTCTAGGATTCAATTCTTAGATATAGGTCAAGCCACCAAGCTCGAAATAGAACGGGGTATCACACTTGAGCGGGCAGCCTTTATTGACATGAAGATATAAATTGATCGTCGAATTCGCACTACTGCTAGTTGTGGTTTCGGAACTGCAATAGACATTGAGCTGTTCCGAGAAATTTCGATCAAATTCAATTTGTGTATGAAGTTAATAGATGAGAATTGCTCGTTAGAGTTTAAAATAGTAATGGTCTAATTTGACCTCAAATGTCGGTCAGCTAAAATAAAAATATCAATTACTGTACCTAATTATTTGTTCACACTGTGCATTAACTTCTAAAATGTGAAATAAAGATGTGTATGTAATGTAAATTATTCGGATTCTTGTTTCTTGAAATCTGAGGCACGAGAAGTATTTTAGTTAGCTCGTTTGTAGCCTATAAAGTATATTTTGAAAGACAATGTGTCCTTTTATGCAATGTCTTCTGAATCGATATTGTCTTTTTATTTCAACGTAACTTTACATTTTCAATACGTATTTAAATGTTTTGTTAGAACTTTTTTATTGGGTTCGAATGATAAATTAAGCCTAGCTTGTTACTTGCAATATTTTAATAATATACTA
Organism: Anticarsia gemmatalis; assembly: GCF_050436995.1. Classification (NCBI taxonomy): domain Eukaryota; kingdom Metazoa; phylum Arthropoda; class Insecta; order Lepidoptera; family Erebidae; genus Anticarsia; species Anticarsia gemmatalis. The sequence continues at coordinate 3,386,935 of NC_134756.1, read as the reverse complement.
ACTGATACTATAAATGTGAGAGTTTTTTCGGAAGGATGTATGAACATTTAAAAGTTTTTTACGCAGAAACTATTCATAGGAATTCAACGAAATTTTGCAGCTTATAACTAGGTTTCCTTTTAATCCAAGATACATTTCCAGGCAGACGCAAACGCTGGTTTAATCAAGTACTTAATCATAAATGCTGAAAATTGGATTTAAGTTATCATAACTACAGACTAACTAGACCTTTATTACATAAACCAATGTCAAACTGCAAAATATTAGTTGACAAACATGAAATTATTTCCGTTAGTAGAATCTTTTGTAATAATTGTATGCATTCATTAAAAACGCATTAAGAGATGATTACATTTCGGCTTGTGTATGTAATATGTGGATAACTAGATAATAATGTTATTATTATGGAAGATGAATACAGGGCCTGTGAAAACTAATTTGTTTGGTCATGGTAGAGTTCAATAGTGAGATGTTGTTGTAACAAGTAACAAGCGAAAGTTACGTATACAGTAGCCCGATTCTCTCTCTCTCTCTCTCTCGACTAGCTGTCGAAAAAAATTGTATGACAGTCGGATCAGCGCCTCTAGTGGGCGTCGTAGAAACAATTTTGGCAGTACATTTTAAATGTCAAATACTCGTTGATTCTAATTGTAGAGAATCGTGCTTCAGGTGGATTTGAGTGATTGGTCATTACAAAATATGATAGTCATTGCTGGTATTGTATGTGCCCCGGCCTTTTGGCGACTGTTTACATTTGCAATACAATTAATATGAAACTGCAGATCTAAGTACGGTAAGAGGGTAAGGTTTGGAAATAATGAACTATGTTTTTCTTTTTGGAGTTTAATTTTCAGCGCAGCACAGAAATGTTGCCATATTTTTCCCATATCGGGGCAAGAGCCTCAGTAATGATCGACTTGACTTTGAGGCCACAACGCTAGTCAAGTGTGAGTTGGGGACATTGCATCAAGAAATACGTTAAAAAAAATTGTCATGCTAATTTTTCGTAACGACATTTTCCTTAACCATTGAAATAATTTGTTTGTGTTTGACAAATATTGAACACTGAGCACTAAGTCAGGCTAATAATTATTCCAGAATCAACAATACATTTTTATAGCCGATGTTTCTGTCGATATCGAATAGGCTTTGTTCTATATACATGTGTTGTCCCGGGGAATGTGTCGTAACGACCGATGGCATCACGCTAGCGGAACTAAGTGAGGCGTTCAGACAAGATAAACATCTCATTGACGTGCTGACTACGGTGTATGTGAATATGGGAAAAAGTTGAAAATAGTGAAAGACTTTAGAATTTTTTGGCATTATTTCGGTATGTAAACTATGCCATAGTGTTTTCTGGATTTTTTTATATAACAATGTTGCCAATTAATCGAACGCTTGATATTATTAAAAATAAGATTTTGATTATTACAATGTTCTACCTATTAAAAAGAACTTTCAAAATAAACTTAAGGCACAAATCAAATTTCTATCTATCGCAAATCGATAATCTACTAGATACTCGAACATGCTAGAAAATGGCCTCTGAGAAATATTTTTGGATAATTTTATTTCCGTTATTTATAAATGTGGTGAACCTAAACTCCACCAACTCCACCTAAACTCCTTCTACTCTATGGTAGATGCCATATATTAATCATATAACGATTTGGCATTCTCTGTCAATAAATATATCAAACACGTAATGCTCGTATTTTATTAATACATAATAATAAATTACAATCAGATTGTTATACAATAATCGATCGATAGCTAGCCGAAAGTGGTAGAGATTCGTGCAACATAATATGATAATTGGCGGCTAAAAACGATTACCTAATTACTTAAGTCTTTTGAAAATTGAAGTCAATCTTTTCATCAAGAGTCATAAGTACACTATACTCACATACGACACCTAGTAAAACCATTTTATAATCATAGGATTTATCATTTATTTTTATAACTACACTTACAGAAGACTAGTTATATAAAAACCGATTAATCTAGATTATTTTTATTAAAGATAGTATAATTTTATGGCCACTGAACAATAAAAATTGGCCTATTACATTATATTTAGTAGTCGGAGTCACATCAATAGTTATTATTTCGTGTGGTATATTTTTTATAATAGTATTTTCCTCTTGTGTACTGAAATGATTAGTAGTAAGTACATACAATATTTTATTTAACGTTTTATTATAAATTACCGTATTTTTATTGTTATTTTTATTTTGTAATATGTGTTATTTTTTACCTAATGTATTTGTTCAAGGGACAATAATGATATTGTGCTAAAACGTTTGATATTTTTCGTGGACAGATTACGTAACACAATATTACCTAACAGCCACGAAAGGTATTAGGTTTCCACGCTTTATTGCAACTATGAATGAAAAATTTATCAAATTCTGAAAATGTTTGTTGGTATGTTATATGCACAATAATGTAGGTACACATAATTGAATGTATGTCGGATTCTAAACGTTGCATTGGTATTGGTGCATCAAAATTTCTATATTCCGTACATAATTATGCTTAGTCTCGACTCGTAATGACAGTAGACCGTATAGCGATATTTACAACTTATGAGTATCCAACACTTCAAAAAATTTTCTTCTATAATATAAAGTATTTCATATAAAATTTTTGTTCAATATTTAACATTAAATCAATTAATTTCCAGCGCAACACATAGAGATTCTCCACTTCTTCAGTCTACTCCTGCTGGTAGGGTTGTACGCAGCCAGCCTACCTCACCCCAGTCCTGCTAAGTTCTCCGTGAACTCACTGTTCGATGCAACTATGTCGATGATACACCCTGTTGTTGCCGCAGGCTCTAATAGATGTGAGTACTTTCTTATATTCTTGCTGATCGAACCTCGTGAACGTAACTTCTCTTCTTCAATATATTAGGTCGTGGAATAAGTCTTTTCGCATTATAGTATGTATGAACTTGTAATAAAATCTCCTTGGCTTCAAGAATTACAAATGAGTACACGGTTCATTAGGTTTGTTTCAGTGAGCTCGTGAAGTAACCAAATATCGAGCTTTTTTGTGTAGAGAATGTTTTTATTACAAGTTCGTACATACTATAATGCGAAAAGACTTTTTCCCCGACCTAATATTATGTACGTAAGTACTATCTTGACGCAAAATATTCATAATAAGTAATAATACATTATTGAAAGATTTAAAGCCGTTTAAAAAGGGCCTCTACGTGTTGGCTTCGGCCTCAAGCACGCTTTCCAAATGTCCGGGACTCTGTAGTCCCGAGATATGAAACAGACGTACATAATAATTTCGATTTAGCTGATAACTTTTCAAAATAAATCGGTATATTGTTTGTGCATGTGTAACAGGCCGTGAATATGAATTATAAGTTAAGTATTATTTAGATACTACCTATTCATATCATATAAATATGTAGTTAGTACATATTTCAAAACGATTTTAAGCAAAAGATAAAAAACTAAATATTTCGGTTTTGGAAGCACGTGTATGAGTAATATAACTTTTAGGTATCTCATGGGATTTTATACTCGGAATCTTTTTATGAGGGTTATAGTCAAAGCCGATGTTTCATTTCCTCAAGTATTTTTCCCAAGAACTTTTAGCTCTCTAAAACAATAGAGTTACGAGAAAAATAACTAGTTTTCACCAGTTACAAGAATTCATCTGTTACTGACCGGCACTGGCCGCGTGTTCGATTTCCCGGCGGAGTCTGCATTTAAAACTTTTATCACAAAAGTTGAATTAAAGTAATTCAATAATTGCTAGCCACATATTGGCGTCAGTCTCTTGGGTCAAAACTTTTATTGCTATCAAAAAAGTTAAATTACTGAGTTTATTGTTCAATGATATTTTTGATTTCGTGTCGCGTGAAGTTATCAAAAATTTATTAAACTCTGTTGACATGGAATGAACTTAAAACGAAAATTGACATGAAAGAAAAAAAACTATCAAACAATATTCTATAATTAAAAGCTGAGCACGTTTCAGTATCTGATTTTATAGAACCGTTATTATTAAGCTATTCATAGAAAAAGGCAAAGTCATCAATTCGATCTAAATAACAAACGATACATTTTAAAATCTCTTTAAGCCTAAAACGTACTCACGTACTTTATAATTCAATATTAATTAGTTTTTGTTTTAGAAACAATATTTACACAAATGGAAAAGGAAACGCAATTGAAAAAAAATTCCAAATATTACTAAATAGTATTTGAACAACTGAAACACATAGGTACAACAGGAAAAACGTGTTAACTTTACAATGCCTACCAGTTAGTTGTTTATTTTGATGATTATCAATTTTCGATATCACGTTTACCAATTTACAACAGATGAATAAACAAAACTAAATTTCATATACTTACTCAATACAAATAAATATAAAAGCGAAATATTTTTATAGTAAACATTCCGGAATTAATTTAAAAGAATTTTTCTGCCGGCTTAACAAACTGACATATGTATCTTATACAAAAAAAAAGATAAAACTATGCTATCAAATAGCTCAAATTTTTCAAGCCTTTATAAAATCACACCGAAATAAATGAAACTAAACCTCTTACATCATCAATTCCAGGTGAAGCCTTCAAAAGCTTCTTCGGCCTAACGTACGAACAAATGCAAGAGAAGAACAAAACGAATTTTCACGAAGTATTAAACATAGATCTGATAACTGAAGATGGAAATGTTAAGTACAATCTGACAGCAAACAAACGCATCAATCGATTGATGGCTAACGCTAAAACGATTGTCATTCTCATCCATGGTTTTATGGAGAGCTCTGATGGATGGATGGTCCATGGTCTCGCTCCTGTGCTGCTAAAGAAATCTGATCTCAAGATCTTTGCGCTTGATGGAAGGAAAATTATCAATCTGGAGTACTTCAGATCGTCTACTTATGTCAGATTTATGGGAGAGCTGCTTGGGTCTTTTCTGGGTGATCTTGTTAAAAGTAAGTTAAGTTAAAATGCTCTTAAATCCAACCTATCAGCTTAGATTATACGAGGTGAATGATTTTAATCAGAGAAAACTATTGCATAATCTCCATCCCTCGTATTTTGACTCAGAAACGTCATCAAAGTAAACCTATTGCAGGTGTTTGCGAATTAAACTATTCGCAAAAATGATGATTTTAATGGTTATTATATATTCCCTCATTGCAGATGGCCAAGACCCTTCAAAGATCTACATCGTCGGTCACAGCTTAGGGTCCCATATAGCTGGAGTAGCTGGCAAGAAAGTCCACGAACTGACAGGTCAACTCCTCGGAAGAATTACAGCTTTAGATCCAGCAGGACCTTGCTTCAGCAACGTGAGTGCCAGTGGGAGACTGGACAGGACTGATGCTGAATATGTCGACGTGATACATAGTAATGCTGGGATGTTGGGCATTAAAGAACCTGTAGGTAAAAAACTCTCTTTCTGTGATGCCTCTACTAATTTTATTCTGCACTTAAACATGATTAGCTTGACAATACGAACATTATTTGCCCGAAAAGTTAGGATTCCGCTTTTCAGGCCATAGGGGTACATGTTAACGGTTGTTGCTTAACAATATTATTATCATGACTCTTTGTATCGTTGTAATATCTACTTTGTTGTTTATTATTTTGGTGATGATGCGGGATTACGTGATCGAAATTTTGTATTGCGAAAAGAATACGACACAATAATCACGTCTTAAAAATCTGTATGTCATAATATAGTTCTAAGTGATTCGAAAATAATCGTCCAAGCAGCGACTCAGTTAAAAATTACTCAGCCACGTAGATCGTAAAATTTATTTCATGAACGGACCCAGCTAGGCTTATTTTATTATTTAACCAAGAACTTTACTTTAAAACCGTGGTCGCTACGGGGAAAATAATAGATTTAATCGCCATTTACACAGCCCAAGAGTACCTACTTTCAACTCTTAGTGACAAAGTACTCCGACACAGTAAGCCTGTAATTCCCATCGAAAAAGTCATAAAAGCCACCAGGCATTGTTTTAAAGGAGGATTAACGATCTTTAAATGCCTAAAATCCGTAGTACCTACAGTGGAATTTTCTGGAATGAATTCGTGGAATAAAATTGAAGAATTTGAATACTTATCTGAGAAGTGAGAGTAGAGGCAAGTATTTCATTCGGGAATCCATGTAAATGATCGGAGGGGTGGCTAAAAATATATCAAGAACATCTTTAGCGTACTTTAAAACTAATTTAGTGTGGTAATCTGAATGCCAAACAGTCGAACGGTATCAAATTTAATGTTAAGTTAAAATTCTATAGATTTTCTACTTGTAGTGTAGACTTTTCACTATAGGTACTGCGAGTTTGACATTAAAATTGTAATTTAGTTAGTTTCTTCGGCAACCGCTAGGGGCACTGATTACGTATCCATACAAAATTTGTCAATAGCTAGCCGGAATACTCGACAGCGCCAGAGAATCGCGCTTTATCATGTTGGTTTATTCTCCATGTCTTATATATTTCGCAGGCCATAAAGATTTCTACCCAAATGGAGGTTCGTCACAGCCTGGGTGCTACATTTCTTTCTGTGATCACAGCCGAGCTTGGGAGTACTTTGCAGAATCTATCAATTCACCCAAGCATTTTCCAGGTAAAATATTTATGTACAAAAAAAGGATCTTAAACTTTAATATCTACGTAATTAAAAAAAAAATGTTGCGCAAAAGGGATTATCTGACAAAATAAACACAAATGAGTTATAATGCTATCAACCGCAGTTTTTGCTATTCTTATTCTATATTACATAATGTTGAATGTATGTTGTTTTTAATGCATTTTGATAGTAACTAAACTCAAATTAGCGTTTGTTGGCGACTGTAAATTCAGACCAAGTTTCCTGAATAAATATAAATCCCAGCTGTCCCCACGGAACGTTGTCAGTTTCAACAATATAGAGATAAACTAAATTGTAGGTATCAAAAAGTATTTACTAACAAAAGATTTATGACAGCACAAACCTGAACGATCAATCCATCACTGTCTTCTGCAACATGCGATATGACAACGCACCAAATTACTTCCTCAAATAAAAATATAAAAGAAATTTTATATAATGTGAAATGGCTTCAAGTCAATTTATATTAAAACGGTAGTTTTCCATAATCTATTTTTTACATCCCTTTATTTGGTTTCTGTTAATAAAAACAATATTTATCAAGTCCTCCATTTTCCGATGGAACTGTATATAATATGATTTTTTTACTTGTAAACATGGATATTTAGGTGCCTTCAGAAATGTAATTTAAAGTGACTGTGATATAAATATGCTTCATTTGAATGTGTGTCCGATACAAAATATGATATACAGAGGTTTCACTTGACAGTATTGTATTCTATTTTTAGACAAAAATATTCGTACTTGATTTTGGGGAAGTAATTGACATAACTTTATCATTATACATTACTCAGATTCTACAAATCGGTTTTTTATCTCCTATACTCCTAGACTCTAGTAACTTTGCTTAAGATAAGCGAAATATATTCTACTTACTAACAGTAACTTAACGCATAGATTTAGTTTACTGCGGTAGAAATAAACTATACAAGCAGAGATCCGCCATAATTCTCATGGGTACCCTTGACCATCGCAAGTCGGAATAAATTAGGTTCCTATCTGATATTTTATATTATCGTATCTTTGGTGGAGAGTACAGTGTGAATAGTGTTTTGATAGCGGAATAATATATGACACTGGAAAATTTACAGTATTAGATAGTATATCGATTTTTGTGCCTGGTTTTTTTTTGGCTCTGGTTACGGTCTATGGTTATTTCATTCGTTTGTATATTTTAAAATACATTTTCAGAAATTGTTTAAGTTTTGAAAAGCTTTATATGATAAGGATAAAATTACGGTTCAAATAGAACGGATGTTTAATCAACCCCTGCATCGTAATCGACCTTATTTCACTCTGTTCAATTTTGAAAACGACCTTTTAAATTGCGATCATAATTATGATGGGCGATTGAAATGATACACCTTCATAAAATAATTTACTGATTTACTACAAATTAAACCGTAACCATCCACACTGATATGCTTACTTCTCATTATAAATACTTTAGTTGTTATTACAAGTCCATCTCATTTATTTAACAATTTTTTTTTCTTTAAGCTCGTAAATGCGACAACTGGACAATGTTTGGTCAAGGCGCCTGTTCAAAGAACGACATCTCATACATGGGCATCGAGTCTCAAGGCGGAGGTCCTGGCTTCTACTTCCTCACTACCAAGAACTCTGCTCCGTATGGCATGGGCTCTGCAGGCAGTGGATGAATGGAAATATATTTATTTAACCTTAGATTTGAAGTTTTATTTGATTGATTTGAAGTTTTTGTAGGGTCCCAAAGGGTAAAACGGAACCCTATTATTAAGCCTTCGTTGTCTGTCTATCTGTCTCCAGGCAGTAGCTCATAAACCGTCATAGGTAGAAAGCTGAAATTTTCAGAAATTATGTATTTCCGTCGCCACTATAACAACAAATGCCAAACGATGAATAAAATATAATATTAAAGGGTGTCCCCATAAAATAAACATGGTTTTTTTCGTATTTTTTCGTACGGAACCAGACGACTCTTACTTGGCCGGTTATTTGTTATTTTGATTGTTGGCTTTCGACGAACTTATGCGCAGCGGAGATGCCAAAGTAAAGCGCCTTAGTGTAGCGTTCAATTAACTGTCACATTTGCAAGCCAAGATTTTGGAGTTTAAATACAAGCTACTCGTAAAAAAACTAATGTGATAAATCAAATAGTCAGCAAAACACTTTGATCTCCTTTTCGAAAAATACAGTAATAATTAATGCGATAAATTCAAAAGTAACTAAAACACTGCTATCCCCGTCTTTGTTGAAAGATATATTTGGTACTATTAGTTATACTTTCTTGTCAACATGTTATTATCACCTTCATGCTCAAGTTAGTAACAAAACAATTGTATTTTGCAGATCCTTATTAAATTTAAAAAAAATATTTCCTTTAGACTTGTCCTTGCGGTACTTTTCTTATAAAATTCTTTTTGTTTTTCAGACATTTCCTGGAACAAGACATTTAACGTCGACCTAGAATATTCCATCAGACTTTTTCAAAGTTCACCGACAGAATAAAAACATATAGTTCAGAAACTCTTTTTCCGATTGACTTTCTTAAAACAATATCCAAGTTGACTTACGATTAGGAATTCAATAAAAACGGTCTATTTGTAGAGCAAGACAATATCAACCGAATATTGGCAATCGGAATTTTCCACTGAAATCCAGATGATATGGAATAAATTTTATAAAATTAGGGCCTTATAGAATTATGATAATAATATAAACTTGTACTTGTTATTTCATTATGAGACCCAACAGAGATTTTTGGATCAAAAGGAATAGTAAAATTTAAAAGAAAGGGTTAGTCGAACTTGATTTTTTTATTTATAAGTCTCTATTTTTTTTGAAGGGATGGTTTAATTTATTATGTTAGTAAATAAATAATTATATAATAAAATCAGTGCGTGTCTACAGAAATTCAAAACTGTTTCGTCAAAAATTGCAGTTTTATGTAATACTTTAAGGTTTAAAAACAAAACATTAAATTTATTATTTAACTTTTTTGATATTTTACTTATATTATCAGCACTAAAAAAAAGAGTAACTAAACTTGCAAGTAGTAACACAAAAACGAAACATATTGAAAGCATAATTTATACAATAGACACAATTTTATCAACTAACTTTTTAATAAAGAACAAAAGTAATTTAGGAACTGAAATATTGTTCCAATGTCTGTGAAGTTCCCTCGTATTCCTTGTATTTAATTATATTTTATAAGTTCGTTTTATTAAAAAAGAAACCGATATTATGGAAACTGAATTCACGAGTATTCGGAGAAAATGGAACTTTTTACTATTATTTCAAGAAGTAAAAACTGTTACGAACAGCACTTTTACTTCTTCGGAAATTTCTTACAAATTATGAAGTAAAAAGAAATAATATTGAAACAAAAAAACGTAGCAATTTCAGACTACACGAATCAAGTTATGCATCAAGTTTTATATGCTATGATAGTACTAAATACTTATTTGAAAGTTTAAACAATGTTTTAGTTTTTTTTTTTTTGGAAAAACTTTGTGACCGTAGAATTATATTGAATCGTCGCTTGAAGGATGTCAAAAATGAAGTATTAAGCCTGATAACTAAGAAAACTAGGAATCAAATGCAAATAAATGCAAAATATAAACCTCAGGTAAACCAAGTTATACCTATAGGTACAGGCACGAAACACGCACGAGTCTGAAGCCGTGAGCCTACCTTTTCTCAACTTTTCTTTCAAAATTCTAAAGTCTAATGGCCAGAATCATAACAAAAGAACCCTTTTAACGCATCGTTAAAAACTCAGACTGGTTTTCAAGAAATATAGGGAACAAAATTTTCCCAAGAAAAATAACGAGGGGAGTATTTCCCAGATTTTTTCCCCAAATCTTCAAAATATTACGTTTTTACACGTGTGGTTTTTAAGAAATGGTGGGATGCTGTTGAAGGTGATATTATTTTTACATTGAACGATAATATATTATGTAGATCCACGTGCAGATGGAAAAATAATACCTGAAGCAATTTGACAAATTAAACGATTGAGTTTCGAGAATTCAAAATAATAACGTAACGAATTACTTATTTTTTTATTCTTTAATAGTTACTCAGTAATACGTGCTGAGATGAGTAGAACGAATTAAAATTCCTACGTAGTAAAGAAAAAAAAACATTAAAGTTTAAAAATTAATAAGACACTGATTTAAATAGCTGTAATTTATTTAACATCGTTTAGTATTGTGCCTACGTCTGTAAACAAAATGATTAGTAATGATAGTGTGTTAAAAATTTCCAAATTAATTATCTTTCACTAGCCACTAGCCTTCATTTTTACCGCCAGCTTTCCGCCGACAATTTCGGGAATGCCTTTTTCATTTCAAATATTTTTATTTTTTTAATACTGGGTTGAGACAAATTCGGACCACGTTTTTTGGATTAACATATTTTCTTATCAATTCACTGAGGACTTGAGTGTTTCGAAGAACTCAAGATAAGATTATGAACCAACGCTTTACTAGTATTTTAGTATTTTTATTGCTTTTAAGAAAATTTTAATTCTTAATAATTTACGGGTCCCGAGGGAGAGTTATATTTACTTCAATGGAAATATTTTTCGTTGTATTATGAATAAAAATTAACCCAGTAGGCGCTAGTGGGAGTGAAATAAATAAAAACTAAATTATAATAAAAACTATTTATATAGCCATAAAGCGTTCAACCTTATCTGGATATGTACAAAATATAATTGATTTGTTTTAAACAATGTAAGTTAATAGTACATCTTTTAAACAGATAGATCTTAAAGGTATAATATTACCTGTTAGAACTGAAATTATATGTGACTAAAATTGGAAGAAAAAGGAGATAAAAAAACAAATTAATCACAGTTATTTTTTATTTCATGCAAACATACCTATTTATATTGTTTAATACTTATTAAATTGCAAGACAACAAATCAAAGAATCACACGCAAACCCTTTTTTAACGCATACACATTACACCTGCACTCTGGGTGGAGTGCAAGGTTATGTGGGACTCTCCCGCCAGAAGGACGGCTATATCACACGCAAACTCTACAATACAATCAATTAACATAAGGCCAGACCCTAGTCCTCTGGTAATACACCCTCTCTATAACCAATATAACAACACTGAGCATATAAGTGCCAAATAAAACGAGTACCGGGGTAGATATCTGAAGGAATTGAGTTTGTACTAAATGTGGAGCGCCGCAAGACGGAACCTCCCATTCTGATTTCTTCAAGCGCCTGAATATACCGGTTTCTTTGGCCCGAAGTGCACTGCGAAGTATAATAAAATATGTATTATTTATTTACCACAAGGTTATTTTCGCCTGTAATTTGGTTAAGGGGTTGATTGATTGTTGCCAGCAATTGTTATCAAATCATATTCCAGTCTATTTTATCTGTTGAGTTAAAGAGAATTTTTATAAATTTCATTCAGAATATTCATTTGTAGGGAAATAGTTTCTACCCGGATTTATTATGGTTGCTACTTAGGTACTAGATAACGCCAAACAGATTGTTACACCTGTATGCTGATATTCGGCTATATTTCTCATTACTTTGTGGCTTCTTTTCTTTACAGTGTTGAAGAATCAAAAGTTCGAACGCTGAGACTAAGTGTGGTGATTAGGACATAAAATAAGTAATAAAAATATTCCTAAGGCACACTTACCCGATTTTAAATTGTTCCCTGTAAGGAAATTCCTTCGCAGTGAAGAAATACTTCTTGATGTTTGTAAATAAATCTACCGACGTTAACTCACATATTTCAGGACTGCTAAAGGCTAAAAACACAAAGAAACAACATTGCATATTTTATCCAAACTCACATTTAAAACCGTTTTCAAACTATTATGACAAGCAACATCATGTTCCTATTCATCAAATTATTTCGCACATTCAAAAAGTACAGTATTCAAATAAATAAAAGAAAAACCAATCAAAAGGAGCTTGATAATAAAAAGGAAATCTCTTAAAAATCAAATCAGAATCCCACAAAATTGTCATCGTGCAATAAATGTCCGTGGATTCACAACTTTATATGCAAAACAAAAACATGAAGCGGTTTTATTTTGTTTTTGCTTTTATTGTTATTACGTCACAAGTGTTTTTCTACCCCTCCCCCCTCCATTATGGGCATTCCAATTATCTTTATGTTGTTTGCCGTCATTCTACCACTACCTATATATTATAAAAAGAGTTCTCCAACTCGTCTGTCGGTCTGTTTTCAATACAGCTCAAAAATTATTGGGGTTATTTTCATGTGGTTTTCACTGGCAGAGTGATTTGTTTTAATTCATAGACATGATATATTTTTTAGGGCGGAGCTAGTATTAAATAGCTCTTAAATAATTAAATAATTTTCATGTGAATGAAATTGTTAATGAAGTCGAAAAGTATTATGAGTATTATGAGAGTAAAACATATCAACGTTGTCGATACTAAAATTATTTTTGTTTGTTTCCTAATTACATCAAAACAGAATAATATTGAAGAGATTGGTGGAGACATACTTTTCACGGCATGTTTTGCTGCAATCTGCGCGTAACGCCCCGGGTCACGTCTAGCAAAGCATAAGTATTGAGTGATTGCCAGAACCCGGAAGGAAAAAGTGTGTTATTCGTGTAGACTTAAGGATGCGGAAAATATCAATTTACTTTTGATGTATGACACGGTTAGTGTAAAGGGATCAAATATGTTTTTGTTTGCTCGTGTTGATGTTACTACTCGTTACTAAAAGGTATAAATAATTGTGTAGAATTAGAGTAATAGAGGGGTGGTCTGAGCATTCGCCTTCGAAGGAAGCTGTCGAAGGTTCTCTACCGAAATACATTAGACTCTAACCTTTTCCTGCTTCCAGGAGGAAACCTCGCTGGTAGGTTAGTGATAAAAAGCCAAAAGATGGAATAAATTAAAAAAATAAATAGGTTCTGGTCATTCAAAATATTATTATGTGTAACTCCTAATCTACAAAATCAATCCCATGTTTTTATTATCAGTTTGTAAAAGTTATCTGGTAATGTTAAAACGTTAGTAAGGGACAAATTAACTAATGCAGCTACTTACATCTCTTTATAAACGGAAAAAGGCTGGTATAGTCTGACAGAAGGGCCATTTTTCCCGCCTTCACTCCTTCTATTCCTTCGGCTATGGAAACAGATCGCAACTGTCGAAGCCTCTCAACTATTCTTGAGTAGTTTTGATTATTTGTCGGCACCTGTGAAAGATTACAAACATTATTAATTGAATAGGCATTCGAAATTTCAAATACTTACATCGTAAATAAAAAGTTGGAGAATTGAACCAACTATCAAGTTCCGATCGAAAAAAATTACATAAAAAATAGTTGTCATCACCCTTAGCGTATATAAAGAGAAAAGATTTTTGAAAACAATAATTTTGAATGTCAAGACTTAGTATGAAGACAATACGAAACAGTAGTGCAATTCTCTGCCACTGTCAACTATCGATAACCGGCTAGCTATCGAGAAATTATGTCTGAAATCTGAATCAGCCTCTAGCGGGCGCTGTAGGAACTATTTTTGCCGTACATTTAAATGTGAAACTCTCGTTACTCGATAATACCGACTGTACAAAATCACGCTACATGTTACAGAAAAATAGTTTCGTGAAGAGCTTCATCATTAAATGTTTGTAAACTGTGTCACATACTTGTGATTTCCTCTGAGTTACACTTACACAAGTCCGATATTTGTGCAAATACGTTCCAGTAAATTTACTAAGACCTTGTTTCATTAGCATGAACCGTTGTATGGAAATTTAAACATTTTCTTCCTCTACACGATCGTGGAAATTAGATAACGTTAAATTTGCATAAGCTTTTCGCTAAGTTCGTGACCATTTTACCTAGAAATTAACTCGGCATAAAATATTTATGGCAACGATTTGAATGTTAAGGTCGTCGGGCATTGCATTATTTTGTCTCTGACAGCAAAATTTTGTTCAGGGCTATATTACGTCATTATAAATCATCTATGAAATTTAAATTATCTAACTATCAAGGTTTAGATCCAGTCTGGTGATAAAAGAACACAACGTCTAAAAGTACAGTCTAAGAAATAGGTTGCCGTTTTACACTTTGGGTAGGGAACCCTAAAAAGACTATCAAGAACATCCCTTGGTTATTGCCATGTATGCACATTATATTCAAAGACTCAAAGTTAAAAGGCCCGTAGCGTGACACACGATATCTTAAAGTATTTTTGATCTGTATTCTAATTCGAGGATTGCTCTATAATATACATATGTTACTGGTAATTACAACCCCGTAGTAACGAACTTCAATAATAATTTATATACTTACCTCCTACATATTATTCATTTTGAAACTTAATCTAAAAGTAGTAGTCTTCAACTTACATTTTCAGATACTGTAAGCGTCATATAATTCACAATAACACGCTCCATACTGGTTGACGCTAAGTCCCGCAGTGTTATTTCCTGGTTCCTATCATTCACAAGGTGGGAGAGCAAGTTGGACGTGTAGAATGTATACACAATGTAAGTGAATAGAAAGAATATAAAGTAAGCGATTCTGCGAGACGGTAGTGTAGCGTCTATTGGTGGTACTGCAAACAAAAAAAAGATTTAGATCCAGTTCCAAAGCTTATGAATAAGTGTCACTTACTTATTAGCTAGATAAAGAAGTATCAAGTATATGAAAATAACTGTTAAAATCCCGTCTGATTAGCTATTTTATACTTATCTAGAAGCATTGATACCGACACTTAAGATAGATATCAAATCAGTTTCTTCTTTATACTTCAACTGCAGGGACCACTGTTTGGATATGGGGTGAAAATTGAATGACGATATGCAAAGTATCGCTCTGGATATTGTTACAATGTTAAATAATATACAATTAATACTTTTTATCATTATTATAAAACGTACTTTACTTATAATTAGTAATTGTCAAGTATTGTTACTGCAAACGAAAATACTAAGTATTTCAAAATTAAAATTCTTGGACCAAAACTAGTTTCCTTCCTTTCACTTAAAATCCATATTCTCTACAGGCACACTAACTTTGTATAAAGCTACATTAGCCCAAGCAAGTCTGCAAGTGTCTGGGAGAGCAATAAAGTGAGACCATTGCTTATCTTCTGAGTGCGCTCGTAAAATGTACAATGGCGACCACGGACAGAAAGTAAATCATATTTTAATGGATCTATGTATCTAATTTGTTTTGCTAATCTTGTATTTGTCTGGCATAAGACGAGTGCTTACAGAACGATGGAATTTGGTTAAAATTATGCAACAGATTGAGGAAATCTTGAAACATTTTCAGCTTTCTCTCGGTTTGGCTACATTTTTGTATGATCGGCAAATAATTTTTAGATAAACTGCGTTTTTTGCATGGAGTCATGCATGAATTTAGTAGGTATCGCTATATAAACAGTCTTTTGGTTTTTATAGTCGTCTAATAGACCTTATAAATCTTATCAAATCTTTTTGTCAAACTTAAGCTTAGGTTTAGCACGAAAAAGACGAAACATGATACTATTGTTTTCGATTAGCCACATTATCAAAAAATCTCATAATAATGAGGAATATTGCATGTAATAGTTACAGTTCTAGCTGTTATTTTTGTGCATTACTTATTATTTTGTATAACGTACACGATACAGCAGTCATTTTCTTAAAAAATTTACAACTATGAGTGAGTAACCCATACTTACTATGCTGACAATAAGCCCCAATAACCATAAGAATCTCATATGCATAGCTGCACTCCCACCCTCCAATCACCTTATACTCCCACCGCTTCAGCACATAGAACAATGCACTGACCACAAAAGCTATGAAATAGAGACAGTTCCAGACTGGGCGGGAGAAAGGCTTACTGTAGAACATGCGGTACAGAATATCGTCTTGAAGACGAAGGATGAAGCCGAATCTGAAATTAACATTGTTGAAAATATTTTGAAATAGGTTAGATTGATTTGAACATAATATGAATAACTTTTAAACTCTTTCGTTGCATGTATCGGCCTGCGGCCACGGCGAGTGCAACCTGCGCCGAAACGTTAGGCATTTTAAGGTAAAATGCGTGTTCGCGTTAATTCCCGTATTCTGTTATACATTAAATATGAATAGGTTGAATTGAATCAGTAAGAATTATGTTGGCATATTAATACCGGCTAAGACACAGCCTTATTATTTCAATTTATGCACCCTTGACTCGTCAAACTCTGGGTACTAAAGTGCATAATTGACAAAGGGTCTGCCATTTTTTTTTTAGTGTATAAAGATAGTTTTGCTTGTCAATAGCGTGATAAGTGAATCTCATATTCCTTATATTTATTTTAAAAAATGCCTCGAGTTTTTTACGTGATATTTATGAGTCAGGGACAAAATCATAAATTTATAAAAGGCTATCGTGACATGATGGAATTCTGAAGGAACACTCAAATCGTCTAATTCAATTTTATTCTGTGCAATTTGTGGAAATATTTCTCGACAATCTTACCTCCAATTATAAGCAGCATGTACTGGACAAAAGTGTTTCAAATGTTCAACTCCAAAGTTCATAGGCCTGAGGTATATGTCAATGGATTTATTATTGAAATACGCTATCCTTCCTATCTCTCCTATAGCTGACGAATTCATTCCACTATCTTCGTAGATGTAGGTGACGCTGAAATAAATATATTAGTACCTATTGAGGGCTGCAAAATAGGAAAATATTACGTTCTGTCTGTATAGAACGGCTTTACTTTGTAATGTGATGTTGCAATGGGAGATAACCTGTTATTGTGTTATTAACAAACAAAATTGTTTATATACATAGTGTACATGTATTATACGCTTTTAATAATCATTAAACCTTCTTCTACCAACTATTGGACACAGGCCTCCTTCTGTCGTTTCTAATAAGCACATATTTGTACACAGTTATTTAAAAAAAACAGGATGTATCAAATTGCGGCACTAATAAAAAAATAGTTTTTGAACCAGATTAAAGCTCTCAATCTCTCTCTCTCTTCCGTGTTATGAATCCCATATGGTAGTGGGGTCAGCCTTCCTGGTCTTTCTCCTCCACTTCGCTCTATCCTGGACATCGTCTTAAGATTAAAGCTCTCAATGTGTTTCAAGAAAGTTAAAAACGCGAATCAAAGTATTGACGTGTTCTCATTTTTCAAGATTCAATAAAGGATCGAGTGAAGTGGAGTCGTTTTTCAACATGATTGTTTCTTTAAATTAACTGCCTGTTGCTACGTTGCGAACAACGTGCGATTCTTGTAGCCAAATTTTTCCATGTCGATATTCATTGGAAATTTTAAGACATTGAACAGACCTTGCATAATTGGTTTCCAGGTAACATTACTTCTTCTTATAACCCTTTGTTATTTTAAACGTGTAGTAAAATACTCCTAGGTATTTTGACAAATTACGCTTCAATTCTCATTTAAACTTTCCAAGTAAAGGCAGCACAAACATAAAATTAGACCGTAGTTTCAAAGATCGTTATGAACAATTTGTGAGTAAATATTTTTGATGTAATTTAGAATTGAAATTGTTTAAGACCGCTTCTCTACTGACATGTATTCCATACACCAAAAAACAGTGATTATAGGACCCCTAGAGAGACAATCCTATCGTAAGAAAAACGCTTAAATATACCGCTAGTATTAAATAAAATAAAAAAGAACTTACTTGAACTTATACATATCCCTCAGAACTTGAAGAATCTTGCACCCAGATACAGTCTGCCTCCATACCGGGTCAAATCTGTTCACTTTTCCACAATACTTGCTTAGATCATCACAATCGTAAAGTGATGCTACTCTAAACGTTGCGTTGATTGGCTCCCACATTATTACCTCAGAATTGAGAGATTCCTTGCAGTTATTTACAGTTCAAGATGTATTGTTCTTTATGGATGGAAGTTAATCTGTATTGCAATTTCCTGCAGTCGGTACTATTGAGTAACGAGATTTTGATATTTAATTACTTAAAGTAAAATAGTTCTTGCAGAAGACGCTAGGGACGCTGATCATTTCTTCGCACTAAATTGACAATGGCTGGCCGGCTGTCAATAGTCGTTAAACGAAGGATATCGCCTCTCAGTTATCAATTAATTTTTCTCTTCTTTAGGTAAATTTGTGTCACAGTTGTTTAAAAGAGCTCCAATTTTTGAACTGAAAAAGAAAGCTTGATAAAGAGTTTAAAGTTTCTCAAACAATTGATGTATTTGTATCTGTTGTTACAATATCATACACAAGATACAAGATACGTAAACAAAAGCAACGATACAATATTTCATATTGCTTGAGAAATTGTTGCGATGAAGTTTGAAATTGAGTTCAAACTGTTCAGAGATATGCTGTAAGCGAGAAATTTAAAATTTGTTGTGAGAATGTATGGTTTGTAATGTATTCTTTTGTTTTGCTAAGTTTGATATTGCTGTTTTGAGTCTTAAATTTTGAACTAGCCTCGAGTTCTAGTTTTTATTATATTTACTTAGCCTCGATTGCTTCTTATCTTATAAATGCGAAAGTTTGGATGTTTAATACACTGATAGAGTAACAAAAATTTAAACATAACAAACGTTAAAACAACTCAACGGAATTTGATGAAATTTGATACACAGATAGTTTATAGGAGACGTTTTCCCGCAGATAAAATAGCGAGAAGAAGCAAAAGCTACTGTATTTTTAATGTAATTGTAATCATTATAATAACGACACGAACCTAAATTTCATATTTTTCAAACATTATCACAAAACTTCAGTGATGCCTCGAATTAAGGTATCGTAGATCTCTGTCAATGGAAAAATCGGTCTTGAACCATTTATCATCAATACCGATATCTATTAATATATCTTTGCCTATTTTTACGATGAAACCCGACCAAAGACAAATTTTCCTTCGGTAAATTGAACCTGAATGAATGGCGTAGAACCTAATATGTCAAAGATTAGTTCCAAAACATAAAATAAATGGTGCAGAAAGTTTCCCAAGTTGTGCCCAGAATATGAAAATAGATCTGCTGAGAATCGGTAGATTTGTAGGTATAATATAAATACTACATTATAGGTGGGCAATGATAATAAATGAATAAATAAATGATGATATTGCAATAGAATATGTCTGAATATAGTCTATATATCACTAGTAATTTATAACTAAAATTGTAAACGTTGAATTTTATATCCTGTATGCAGAGCTAATTCAAATAATAGTCAGATTTTTTGCAAACTAGCCACAAGCTTTCCGATAAGCTTTTTATTTTAAAAATAAAAAAGTAGAGCAAAATGTAGGTACGCTTAAATTCGATTTTTAAATAGCAAGATTTGTAGACTTTTTTCATTTAACGATATTTATTTTTCTCACTTAATTTGATAAATTAACGCTTTTCCTGATTAAATGACGTAAGCTATGTGTCGACTATGTATGAGTATTTTGATATCAAATCTTTGTGAGTACAAATTATACGGCTATTTATATCTGTGGTTTAACGTAAAAACAAAAATAAATAAAAAGAGTTATAATTACATTGTTGACAAAAAAAATACTTTTCAGAAATACAATTCTACCCGCGAAATGGTAATTAATTTTCCAGGTCAGATGATTCAACATTAAACAAAGGCCTAGCAAATATAATAATACGAGTACGGACGTTGACCGCTTCGCATGATGCTCATAAAACCAGTTGAATATTTATTAATTTTTGTTTGTAGAGCAAATCTTGAAAAAGACCTCGAGGGATTTATTTCACCCATATTTGGCTTGGTCGTGTTCCTGGATGACCAGACGTAGTATACTTATTGAAACGGCTGGAAATCCAAAGGAGCCTTTGGATTTCCAGCAGTAAAGAAATTGCAATTGTAAACTTTCACGTGAGATATTACTACCTAATATTACACTGGAATTAAAACAAACATGTATTTTAATTTTCTTGACGTTTCAGCATGCAATTTACAGCAGTCCGCTTGCTAGCACATCGTATGTTACCTGCGCCAAAACATAAATGAGTCCTAGGTTAATTGCAAGCACTTACCCGAAATGTGTGATTATCAGTTTTACATAAAGTGTCTAAAATAATTATGATAAATAAAACGACCGCTCCTCTTGAATCAAGTAGCGTAACTAAACCATAGCAGGTACTGTTTAAACAAACGTTATTAATGAGGTATAAATATTATCGAAAAGGCTGTTGCTTTACAAAGTTTAAGGGTTTAATAAAAACAACAATTTATATAATGGTACAGTTGTTTACATTTTTGGCTATCTATTTTCTCAAGAAGGGTGATTTCCCATCAATATCGACCAACTATAGAAAAAAATTGTATGAAAATCTGATCAGCGCCTCTAGCGGGCGCGGTAGGAACTACTTTTCAATAAATATTAAATTTAAAAGGCTTGATACTCGATAGTAAATTAGTCGAAAGTAAATTGCGCTACAGCTTTTGAAACCTGGTTTATTGTGAACTGAAACTTTACTCACAAAGAGAAAATGCTAATTTTCTTCATTCAGTTCCTTATAGTGTTCGAACACTCAATAAGCTCCCAGGACTGTAGTTAAGTATTTTCAAGCAACTTACTAACTAGACTTTTTCTGCGACATTTTTTAATCGAAATCGTGAATGTAATCATCCTAATAACACGGGTTTGTGATATTTATACTGGTGCATTCTTTCCATGGTTTTTGTTTTAGTTCAAACTAAAGTATCCATATTAAAATCATCAAGTAGCAGTCGTACAAACAGATAGAAGAACTTTTTACATTAAATCCTATCGAAAGGATATCCTTATCGGATATTCCCTAACAAAGACCATTTACAAATCTATTTAGCTGAAGAAAATTACAAACTTCCATCTGGGTGCTATTTAAAAGTGTACCAAATACGGTATTATTTTCAGAGGGTAATGGAATGCAAATATCCTGATGCTTTTGCTTTCACGACAGGTGAGTGAAAATGTTTTCATATCATTAAAGTTGATTCGCAGATGTTTTGTTCACGCTAGATACCGCAAACGAGAGTCATAAAATATACTGTAAATAATAAAATTAAGCTATAAATGCACCACCGAGCGCTGTAGCGCGATACTCTACCACTGTTGACTATTGACTACCGGCTAGCTACCTATAAATTTGGTTGAAATATTGTTTAATGCCTCTAGCGGGCGCACTAAGAACTCTTTTTACAGTACATTTTAAATGTAAAACTACTCGATACTACCCGCCCGACTGTAATAAATCGCAGGTCTCCTCTCGTAAGAAGAAGTAGGCAAGGCCTTAATAGGGAGCTTACAAAAACTATCGTGCATGCAAAGTAGCATAATGGAATTTTTCTGCTTGAAACCAAAAGCAAATGTTTCTACTACACATTACTGAGAACAGTATAATATTATACTATAAGTTTCAAACTATTTATAACCAATTTCAACACTTCTGAATAATTATAGGTAAGCTTCTCAAAAGGAAATTAAATTGACAGATATAGTAAAGTGTAGTGCCATATCTAGTCTATTTAATATCTGTGGTGGTTATTGTTTCCTAAACAATTAGCGTTGCGTGTGCGAGCTAAGAATCACATTGAGTTTTAATAGTTTCGAACATCAGGGCTGTGTATTAACAAAATGCAATGTGACTATGCTACTCGTTTCTAACCTTTGTAGGAAATAGTATTCCAATCTCGACCATGGCTACTGAGTAGTCACAGATTTTTTTTATAATGCAAAAATTGATCAGCGCCCCTAGCGGAAATTTAGAGAACTATTTTTGTTAATAATTTTTAAATATCAAATACAAAGGCGGTAGAGGTGTATAAATTGAGAAGTGACTGAGGCAAGTATTTACAAGTTAACCCAACTCTATTATGAAATTCCACACCGAATTCCTTAACTATTGTGCCCCAAATTCGTCCGCAAAACTCGGCACTATAATAAAAGTGACCCAACATCTTCAAGTGTGCCTTCATAAAATCTGGACGTACTAACAGGAGTGTGAACTCATTGTCCACCATTCGTTATATCTGACCTTTCTCCAAAAGTGGTGAATATACAAGATTTGTATATTACTGTTTTATTTTTATCTACACGTGTAGGTTGTGTCAGCCATTGAAGTTTGAGCTTATGAAATGCATGTGGGAGTAACTGGAATATGAAATTTTCGCATTTATTGAAGCCGAGTATAAATAAGTGGACTTAACCCCGGTTTCAGAGATAATACGTTAGTTTATCTAGTCAATAGCGTTAAAACTCATATAAAAAACGCAATTGAATAGATAAACTACCGCTAAATGTACTCAAAAACCGGGCATTAATGGATTGTGGACGCGAATTTGTTTGTAATTTCCGACAACTAGTAGAGAGCCTTGGAATGCACGGTTTACTTGAAGCATAATTGTTACTTAGGTTTATGTCCAAAATGGCCATAGCAAACAGAAAATCGTCTGTAGCATAAGTCTGCGGGTGACGTTCTAAATGCTTAATTTAGGGTCCGCCAGTTGAACCCTGCCTACAAGGCTCTCCACTACGTTGTCTGACTATAGTATGACAGGTTGCAAGCTAATTAATGTTTTTAAACTCTCGCGACTAGTACACATAATATTATAATGCAACGGGTCTTATACGCGATTGAAAATTTAAAGGTTTGGATACCTTATTTGCTGCCCGACGTTTCGATCGCATTACAACGACCGTGGACAGACCAAAAGAACAATAGCTGAAAGGGTCAAGGAACATATCGCAGCTGTCAAGAACCGGCAAGTCAACAAATCCGCGATAGCTGAGCACTTGTTGGAAGCAGGAACCAATCACTGGATCGAGCTACATCAACCCCGGGTCCTCTCCACAGATCGTCACTATTACTCCAGGATAGTACGAGAAGCGGTTGAAATCAAAAAACATCCCAATTTCAACCGTGAAGAGGGATACCGTTTATCATCTACGTGGAATCCTGTCATCAGCAAGTGCAGCCGTCGCCGGCATGACGTAACGCGCCAGTGTAAAGACGTCGTTAGTGTTGTGTGTCGAAGTACCGACAATTCCGAACAATCTACATTAAGTGAAAACCAAGTGAGGGTAGGCGTCGAAACTCGCGCCGCAAGAAGACGACGCTTAGCAGCCACATCAGTCAGCTCGTGACCACGGTCGTTGTAATGCGATCGAAACGTCGGGCAGCAAATAAGGTATCCAAACCTTTAAATTTTCAATCGCGTATAAGACCCGTTGCATTATAATATTATGTGTACTAGTCGCGAGAGTTTAAAAACATTAATTGCAAACCGCTACGGGCCGGAGTTTGTAACAAAAATCAAACATCTTGAATTCCTTCGAGTAAAACGTGTGCGTTTGGAAACATCGCTCAGGTTTCTAGTAAAGTGTCGTGACGCGGACTTAGTACCCTCGGGAGTGCGTATCAAGCCGCGTAAGGACATTCCACACTCGGATGGAATTCTACAAAATGCAAGTGTTCGTCTCTTAAGACAATTAATACGGAATTGTCGGTACAATGTAAATAGTGTGGTGAGTGAACTTTATGACCTACATACGGAGTGCAGTGCGGTATTATCAGTAAGTGACTTTGACCTTTGTGATCGTGTAACATACAACCAGGCATCTCGTATTTACGATTTGTGCATTGCCCGTCACGATGCAAAGTTTGACAGATTATATAACCGTCGCGGGAAGGTAAACGGTACAACCCGAACACCGGCCACGTCTCAGCGTGATACGGTAATTAATTTGTCACGTTCGCCGATTGATAATGCCACACACAGTGTACTGAGCAAGGGGTTAAATTTCGCAGTAACTCCGAACCGGATTCCGTATGAAAATGTCATAAGTGGTGTTGAGGAAGTAATAACGCGTAACAAGGTGCCGTCTAACGATGCGGATACACTTAGACAGGATGTTGCCGTTATTCTACGAAAATCCAAGCCGCCGAAATCGAACGTTACTATGGAAGAGCGTCAAGCACTATCGAAACTGCGGGCTAATCGTGATATCTTAGTGCTTAAGGCTGATAAAGGAAACGCCACCGTAGTAATGGACTCAGAAGACTATGACAGAAGAATACGGAATCTGTTGAGTGACACTTCGGTTTACAAACCAGTGTCGTATAACCCTACTGCCAGAGTGACGAAACGTATACGTTCACTGATCAAGGACCATGAAGACCTTTTCGCGGAGGATGTGTTTCAACGTCTCGCAAGACCCAAGTGCGTTCAGCCGCCTAAGTTATACGGTTTGCCTAAAGTACATAAGGAGAGTGTACCGCTGCGCCCTATAGTGAGTCAAATCGATTCTCCCACCTATGATTTGGCGAAACACATCGCGTCAGTGCTGCAACCGTTAACAGGTAAGACTGCATCCTTCGTGAAGGACTCTCGTCACTTTGTCGATATCATCAAGACCATGAGAGTGGAACCGGATGAGGTTATGGTGAGTTTTGATGTGGAGTCACTGTTCACCAACGTTCCCATACAGGACTGTCTTGATGTCGTCGAGATGAAGTTGAGGGAAAACGGTCTGTCTAGTGAGTACGTCGTTTTACTGAAGAACTGTTTAGAAGGTAACTACTTTCTCTATCGTGGACAATACTACCTCCAGATCGACGGAGTGGCCATGGGTAGCCCAGTGGCACCGGTTATGGCCAACATCTGGATGGAACATTTTGAGCAATCCATAGATATGCAGGCATCAAATGTGAAGCTATGGAAAAGATATGTCGACGATGTGTATTGTATCATGAGAGGAGATAAACAGGACGTAGAACGGCTGTTGAACACCCTGAACTCCATTCATACTAACATCAACTTCACATATGAAATGGAGACAGACAGATCGTTGGCCTTTCTCGATGTCGAAGTAAAGGTGAGAACAGATGGTACCTTGGGCCACACTGTTTACCGAAAACCGACACACACCGATAGGTATCTCCACGCGAATTCGCATCATCATCCGCGACACCTGCAATCCGTGGTGGCTTCGCTGACAACTAGAGCATACGACCTTTGTGACCCTGAACACCTAGACGGTGAACTCTCACACGTTCAGGAGGTACTTAAGCGAAACGGATACAGGAGAACCGAACGACGTCTGAAGAGGCAAGAATGTCAGACTGGTGTTAGCAGAGTACCAGCTTTTATGCCCTACATAAAAGGAGTAACGGATAAAGTTGGAACAGTACTGAAGAAATACTCCATAAAGACTGTATATAGTCCGTTCTCCAAAGTAGCTAACCATTTGCGCACACCAAAGGATGTAATTCCTCTTCAGACACCTGGCGTTTACAAGGTGGATTGTAGCTGCGGTAGTTCATACATCGGACAGACCAAAAGAACAATAGCTGAAAGGGTCAAGGAACATATCGCAGCTGTCAAGAACCGGCAAGTCAACAAATCCGCGATAGCTGAGCACTTGTTGGAAGCAGGAACCAATCACTGGATCGAGCTACATCAACCCCGGGTCCTCTCCACAGATCGTCACTATTACTCCAGGATAGTACGAGAAGCGGTTGAAATCAAAAAACATCCCAATTTCAACCGTGAAGAGGGATACCGTTTATCATCTACGTGGAATCCTGTCATCAGCAAGTGCAGCCGTCGCCGGCATGACGTAACGCGCCAGTGTAAAGACGTCGTTAGTGTTGTGTGTCGAAGTACCGACAATTCCGAACAATCTACATTAAGTGAAAACCAAGTGAGGGTAGGCGTCGAAACTCGCGCCGCAAGAAGACGACGCTTAGCAGCCACATCAGTCAGCTCGTGACCACGGTCGTTGTAATGCGATCGAAACGTCGGGCAGCAAATAAGGTATCCAAACCTTTAAATTTTCAATCGCGTATAAGACCCGTTGCATTATAATATTAGGTTGCAAGCTCTTTGCATGACCTAATTATACAGGATGTTAGGCAGACCGTTGTCTTTACGAAACAGGTATCTGGTTTGGACTGTTGCCAACACGTTCGTATCAGGCACTATTTATTTAGAATCACAGCTTTGGCGATGTTAAATATGTTGAAGTTGAGATTTGTTGGTTTCGACTGGACAAAATAAATAACTTTGGGTGTAGAATATGAAATTTTAGCGAAAAACTCAATAAATTCCTTTGCAGGAAATCTTTCGAGATTTAGGAGTTAAAAAAATTAACTACAAATTAATGATTTGCTTACATTAAAATAGTAAATATCTTTTGTACGGGAGATCAATTAAATATTGCTATACAGTTTTAAAATGACTAAAATTCAAATTAATGAATTTATAACGCCTACTCTCTCAAAGTAATTTTAAATGTATTGTTTTTTTACTTGGAATGCTATTTTCTCGTTTTTCAAAGTAATTTTCTTTTCAGTTTATACCGTTTGAGTTTTTAATTTCCCACGGGGCACACACTACTTTCTTCAAGAAATATATTAAGAAGGTGGGTAGTACAATATTTTCGTTTTTGAAAATGAACTTCGAATGTGTGTCAAAACGTGCCAAATATTTAATTCTTAATTACATTTAAAAATCACTTGGGAAATATTACTTTTTCAAATATGTATATCAAAATTGTATGTTTGCCGTAATTAGAAAAGTTAACATTAAAATTCGAAAGTTTTCAGACGTAAAAAAGTATGGGATTACTTATACACGTATGAGAGCATCTATAAAAACTGGCAAAATTGCACCAATATGCAGAAGAGGTGAATCTGGCCTTTTTGAAGACTTCGATATAAAAAAATCTAATAATATAAATGTATGCACAAAATAGTTTTTTTAGCAACTATCATTGACATTAAATCAGGTTGGCTTTAGCACAACCATTTTACGTAAATAAATGTGAACGTTTAAAACAAATTATCTAAATGTCTTTCTTAGAGTGGATTGCACCGAGGAGCTTCCTCGGACTGCCTTTACAAACTGGTGCAAAATGCATTGGCATTATTATGTGTGTAAGTACCGGCAATAAATGGTGTAAGATTTTGATTTTATCCGAATCGGTCGTGTACATTGGCCGAGTGCAATGTCAATTGCGTATTACATAGAAAAATCAGAGTATAAAAAAGTCATCGCCGCTGTCTAGACTTCCATGGGTCATCATGTATATTCTATATAGGCTCAACCAAAGTACACCTTTATTGTAATTCCCTGGATGACAGCGACTCCAAAAATTACTTATCTGTAGCGGTTTTCCCTCAATTTACAATATTTTATTCAAACAATACGTTCTTCTATTTCCAGTGCATCAACGTGGTCTGCGTAACAGCTCTTCTCGTCCAGTTGTTTGTCTATCAGAAGTGCATCAACTGTACCCTCATAGCTCCTAGCGACAACTCCACTTCGGGCACCACTGTGGCCTCTTGCAGCGGCTGCAGCTCCACCGTCTTGCATGTGTACAGCTTCAGTATCAATGCCGCTGTTTACTGCATCTGCATGATCTTTGTCAATTTGTGGTTCCTTTTGGGAATTAAGAAAGTGAGTATTTTTGTGTGATTTTTTATTGGTTTGATATAAGAATTGCTCTTGTGTCGCGGGGACTTTTACAAACATCAAACTACGGACACAAAGCACAACCAGACCCTAAACAATTATTTGTGGATCGCACAAATAATTGTCCCGTGTGGGAATCGAACCCACGACCTCCCGACGCAATGGTTGCGGCGTGGCGACCTAAACCACTGCGCCACGGAGGCAGTTATTTTGCGGACCTTTATGACAAAATGCATCAACGTCAACGAAGCAAAATAAGACTATAGGAATGCTAGCAAATGGCATCGTTTGGTTCTGCCCATTAGAAAAAGGTGTGATTCAATGTGCTTATGTAATAAAGCATTTTTGTTACAGCAAAAATCTTCAGTGGTTCTCAGTTGGGTGGTGATTTCCACAATGTGGTTGCTTCAAGGCTCATGCTACGTATTAATTCTATTGTGCATCAATACTTCTTCGAACTTCAACATTGGATGGATATTTGCTATCATATTCGCTCTCATTTTATTTTGTAAGTATACTTTAATAGAATATATTAGTCGTTTATAGTCAGTTGCGCTCACTGGTTGGTAAACGATCAGCGGGTTAATTAAGCGCGGATATTCCATTGATGGGTGACCGTTAGTGTTATTTAAACTGAGCGTTTCGCTCGTGCTTCAGAGAGTACGTTATAATTATAAATTTGTACCAATTTTTGTTAAAGATAACATTCGTTGAGCCATGCGAAAAACTTTTGGGAACTATATTTTTTTGGTGGATTAGAGTAAGACTAGTCATATAATCATTCTTCGGTTCGGTAACGCTTAAAATTACTTGATTTTATACCAATATTAAGCTCTAATTCTAACGTCTCGATTCTGATAACTGGAGGCCTACCACTGTTCCCCGAACATTAAAAAGGTTTATGAGTTTACATGTTCTAATAGTAGTAAATGCACACATTGTAAATACTATATAAATAGTAGTAACTATATAGTACTAGCTCATTATTGTGAAGAAATCCGCGTACGTGTAAGGATTTTTAGTAGGTTTAGGAAAAGCTAAATTATTTTTCTAAAACTTCCTTTCACCAAGAGTGATATCGTGATTATTGCTCCTATTTCAACAAATTGTCGTTCTTATACAAATTAGAGTAGACCTCCTGAATTTCTATCAAATTGGAATAAGCAAGATAGGAACGAAACCTGTAAATTACAGTTAATTCAGGTTTAAATCGGCGCCTCGTCTCACAAAGCTACTGTAAATTAGCATTTATACGCAATCTGAACATTGTAAACTAGGTTAAGAGCGTTTGATGTTCGTTGTGATTTGAAAATGATAGCTAGAAACTAAAAATATATAGGGAGTGGAGTAAAGTGAGTAAAGGGGATTTAGATTGAATGAATGCTGCAGGTTGTGACGTATATTGCCTCCTATTGAATAAAAATAATACAAATGTGTTAGATAATCAACTATTAATGTTTTGTAAAAATTCTGTTTTACTGGTAAAATACTGGTATTCAGTCTACATTTGGTTAGACTGGAAACCGACTCCAACATAGTTAGAAGAAAAGCTAGGCTGATGATAATGAGTTGAATTCTGTTTTAGTATAGCTACCTCTTACAACAAGGCGGTACTTATAAAACAACGATAATGTATTTAGTTTTGGACAGGGGTTTTATCTTAATCTGAAACAATCTAGCTTTAAATATCTTTCGAAGAAAATTTCAATTAAGCTAAACGAAAAATCTGTTCGTGGTAAATGCACTCCGACAGGCAGGAATAAAGTGCTTAAATGTTCTTAAGAATTTCAAAGAATATCTTCGCTGAACCAACTGCGAGAGCATTTTTAGCAGATTAGCTGTTACCCACAGTTCTGCCCGCGTGGAATCTGATCTGAAAATACGAACAAAAACTTATAAATCTTTCCTTAGTGCTCAATTTATTTAATTATCTCTATTAAAACGTGAAGTATGGAGATTAGTCATGTCTGTTGTCCGATCTTGCGACAACGCCATAGTGAAATAGAACGGATAAATAAATGTAACCCATTAGTGTCCTGCTGCTGGGCAAGGTCTCCCCTTGAAATGAGGGAGGGGTTATCCTTGAGTCCACCGCGCTGACCAAGTGTGGGTTCCGATAATAATAGACACAATATAAATAATAGATAGTGTAAAATATTAGTAAACAGTCCTAAATAAAATGTTCGAATCTAACTAAATTAAAGTTATATAAAAAATATGAGTGTTATCGCTCCAGTAAATATTATAAGATACCTATAATAAAATGTTTTGTATCTCACATTTCTTTGAGACGGGAATATATTTGCTTGAATTGTGACAACGGTCACACAGACTGAGCGGATTATATATAAATCTTAGTGAATAAAGGATACATTGTCATCGAAACGGAAAAAAGGGATGCCGAAGATAGAAATATTTATCTAAACGGATATTCTGTACTTAGTGATGGCAGATGTTCACTTGTATGTAGTTTTAAATGGATTTATGGTGGATTTAGTTAGCTTAGGGTAGTCTTACACTAAAATAATCAATCGATCGATCGTTTATGAGAACCGATGTGGCAGGACAGACTTTTTACGTGTCCTGCAAAGCACACTCAACTTAAATACCACTTTGCATCTCTTACTATATTGTTTACCGTCCAGT
This sequence comes from Anticarsia gemmatalis, assembly GCF_050436995.1. Taxonomy (NCBI): domain Eukaryota; kingdom Metazoa; phylum Arthropoda; class Insecta; order Lepidoptera; family Erebidae; genus Anticarsia; species Anticarsia gemmatalis. Next base: position 3,356,205 of record NC_134756.1, on the reverse strand, counting down.
GAGCGCAACTAGCTTGCTTTAACGTTTTAATAGAAATATATGAATTTTATTTGTTGCAGTTATTTTCGCCTACGCTATACTAGTTGGCTACGGATACTGGTTGGAGCTAAAGCAAATCGAAGCTCGTTAATCAACGTACTAATCTTCTCATCATCAATAACAACTGCTTTCATTGTGGTTATACAACGAATCTTGTTAAGGGGGACGTCGAACGCGTTTTAAAGAAGAACTTTCGCTGAAAGATTATTTTCAAATACTGTCGTTCTCCTACATACCCGATATTCGACCATATACCCTCACGGTTATCACGTATCTCAGTTGACAGCTAGTGTATGTCAAATTGATGGTCACTATTTAGTACATTGCTGCTTTGACGTAACGTGTTGATCACTATATTCTTAGCGAGATAACAATGTACAGCACAGTGTCTTTAAAATAGTTATCAGCTGAAATACGTGATAGCCCCCCAGGGCGGTCAATTTTATCGAAACTAGCCAACTGAGCAGAATGTCGGTTTCAGTGTGATTATAATATAAATAAACGCTTTATAATATCTGGAAGACCAGCGTTAATTCAGCTACTGATTCGACGGCTTCACCTGCATTCGAAAATTGATCAAAATACTTATCGTATAATCTGTATCTCAATAAATCATTTTTATTTATTTGATAAGATTTGAAAGGCCAAGTTATTCTTCTCTCTACCGTTATTTATTTTCTAAATGAGTTAAAGAAGATGAAACTATTATTTTTCCAAAAGGTACTCAGACTATTATATTCTAGCTGCTATAATCTGGAACCTTAATTCTATTCATAGCATTTCCAGACGTAAAATTAGGTAAGTAAAGCTCATAATTAGATATGCTAATACTAATTTTGAACAGTCGACATTATCCGCTTGCGAGAATGAGTATGTTAATGAATCGCTTTACATTTAAACCTTACATTTGCCTTTTATCCAATCGACTATACCTATACTATACATTTAAATTCTTATGGACCTCTATTTAGCCTATTGGGAGATGATTTTATTCAATACTGGCTACTGTTATAAGTCATTTCTGATCTCGGATTTTTGTGATATGAACTGTCTTATGTCTTTTTTCGCGTCTCAAACTATGTAAGTACAACAATACAACAGTACAATTTCATCCAAATCGGTTTAGTGGTTTAGGTACGAACGAGAGAGACAGGTAGTTACTTTAGAATTTATAATATGAGAAAGTAAATAAAAAAATCAAGTCTTATTGCTGGGGAAAGATCTCCTCCCGCAATACGGGAGGTCTAGGAGGGAGAATTGAGTCCATCACGCTGGTCAATACTGGGTTGGGGACTTGGCATACCTTCGAGAACTGTTCTAAAGATCTGTCACGCACGCAAGTTTGCAAGAAAATAATATAGAAAAAATATTCGCAACAGAAAAAAGATAAACAGATTCTATTCTATTGTATCCATACAAATAATTATTAACGGGTCGTGAACAAAATATTATGTAAATACGAAAGGGCAACAATAACCTACTTATGTATGCACCCATTGTCCCGAAAACCGGTACCGAGAAATTTAATATACAGAGTCTCTGTACCGAATATAGGGCTCATGATGTATTTGATTTGATTTTTCTTGTAACGTATGATAAAAATGTAATCAAAAAATTTTGGAGGCTTTTCGGCCTTTTTGCGGTATGTTTAAGTTCATATTTATATATTTTTTCTATAAATATGAACTTGATGATGCAAGTACGCATTATTACTCATCTATTATAAGATGTAGTTACACCTTTTATAATCAATGAGGCCATACAAAATGACCAGGAGAATGGTAGGTACTCGTAATTGGCGGTCCTGGATAACTAAGACTTGATGTATGGATCGAAATGAAGCAATAGAACTTTGTAAGGATTGCAGCAAGTGGTGTTCTTTGGTCTGAGCATTCCTCTTTGAGAAAAAGTCTGACTTTATGTAAAAGATACTTCTTTAGTGGCCCAGTAAAATTATAGTAAGGTATTGGGCATCAAAAACCAATCGCTAGGTATCCTGGGCATCACATTTCTGGTTGCACGGCGATCTAATCAAATTTTGAAACGTTTCCTCATGTGAGAAGGGTCCAACACAGTATCAATTTAATCAGACTGTACCTACCCGCTATGGAATAAAGACATCCCTTTCATTACGCCACGTTTTCCGGTCCACAGCCACTTGTGCCATACAAAGCAGAACTGACCCCTAAAAAAATAGGTATGCAAAAAGCAAGATAGTGTATTTATCAAAAAGTACTATTTTGTATTTTTATCAAAGACATAAGTTGTAAAAAAACCAAATCTCGCAAAAAGCTTTTGGCGCAAAAATGATGTGAGATTTATGTAATACTAAAATAGAAATATATTTTTTAAAGTTATTCGACTTCACGTAATTAAATTAATCGGTATGTATCTTAATAAAATACATTATTATTAAAACTTTGCTTCCTTTTAGCATAAAAAATATTGATGACTGTATAGGAATGCTTCCTTTACAGTCATCAACTATTTTTATTAAACCTAAATCTTCGAAAATCCTTTAGTACAATATTTTAAATCCTGCAGGCGCAATATGAATGTAAAATTTCTCGTTAAAATAAAACAAGACGTTTTTCATTGAAGAGCGCTATTGAAAAGGAAATTAATTATTTTTTCTTGAGACCCTAATCCTTAATTAACTTAATTAGCAGGTTCATGTTACGGTTTCAGAACGGATTTTTCATTCAATACTTCTTAAAAATAATGGGTTACAAAGATTTTTGTTACAATTTTCTGTAGCATTAAACAATTGGGAAAGACAATGCCTTCCACAACAAGATACTAAGAAAATCTGATTGGCAGAGTGAAGAAACATGTTAGACATCAATAATTAATATAAGAAATGGAAAAGTATGTCAGTCTGTTGGTTACACTTTAACGTGAAAAACAGCTGAACACATTTTTATGATATGTAGCATGAAGATGTATAAATATTCGAGTCAAACATTTGATACCTTTTTCAAAATATTTATTTATCCTAATTACATGCTAGCGGAGTATTTATCCTAATTGCATGCACGTTTCTGTGTGCTTATACATATTTCATCTATAGTTCCTGGTGCCTGATAACAAGCGAACTTAAAACTGTATTTTAGTTATAACAACATACACAGACATATTCAACGGTAGGTATGCATCAGAATCTAGCAAGGATAGGTACACAGATACTAAATAACAACATTATTCTCAAAACATAAAACTAAAAACGTGCTGCCGTTTTAAAAGGTAAAAAGCGTAAACTCAACTTATCTTTTAATCCAGTTAGTAGCAGATTTGTAGTTTGAAACTGTAGCCCTTTGTCGACATAGGATTGGGTGGCTAAAAAAATGGAAAATTCACGTTTCAGTCCAGAGCCTTTTAATCCCGTATAATCCAATTAAGCCGGGAAAGGGAGTGTTGCATCGGTCGTTATTTGAGAATTAAATCTGAGTTTTGGACGTGAGTTACGTATAAATGACAATTTATGGAGTTATGGTACTAGACGAGTTATTTTGGAAATGTGTGTTGTATAATCTTTTTGTTTTTATCGTTGTGTAAGCGTAGACTGCTGTAAAAATAGCTATCTTCATCTCAACATATACATATTTCGGAATACATAAAACAGTAATAACGTAGAAAGTACAGTTGATTCATTTCAAATAGTCTACATTTGAACTTCTAACAACGCAACAGGAATCCTTCAAAACTTGCTAAATTGTATCAGGTGTCTGAAAACGTGGCTCCAATAAGTCAATGTACTTAAAATAAGCCTAACTTCAAACTCGTTTAAGAGTTAAATTCTGATAGCCAAAAATAATTCCTTGAAGATGAAATTTTGGTACAAACTGTTTTACATCTCGCGTCGTTTTGGATAATAAAACACCTTTCCTCGTTTGTCTCTACAAATACATATATTGTACTTATATATTCTAGAATAAAAGTTATTCTTATTGTAAACGCATAGCTGTTTTGAATGGAGAAGGAACCTTACAAAAACCTTTGCTTCTTTTCATTTTATTCTGACTAATGTTAGTTAAATTACGGCTTTAAAAAAATGCTGATGTTCAACCAAAACACGTTAGTTCTCTTAGTAACTGTACTTTTTTATTTAGAGTAGGTTGTTCTTTTTCTTTTTAATACACTTTGTTGGCCTGTATCAAACTTTACGATAGTTAATATTTAACTCCAGAGTGCAAGTCGCAATCTCCTTTTACAAAAGTTCAGTAAGCAGTGTAGTTTCATCTTAAGAAACAAAAAGTTGGCCGGTCTCTCAGCGAACCACGAGAAACGAGCTAAAGAGTAAATAAAATTGCAGACTCAAGTTAAATCAGTTGACCCATGATTCAAATAGGGTTGAGACTTATGCAGTTGATGTTTTAAAAATCATAATTACTTTTCACTTTATAAATAAAAATAAATTTAACCCATTATTGTCCCACTGCTGGGCAGGCGTCTCCTCCCGTAATGAGGGAGGGGTAAGGCCATGAGTCCACCACGCTGGCCAAGTGCGGGGACTCCGCACGCCCTTAATAAATGTATTTAGGCATGCAAGGTTTCCTCACGATATTCACTATACTACTTATATTAAAAATGATTATGCTATCTACATTGGCATACAACATTTGGCGATTTTTTATCTACTTAAGTATTTAAGTAAAAAAGAATCGCCAAATGTTTTGCTAACAATCTTGTTAGGAGCACATTAGGCGATTTTATTCTCGACCCGACCAATCCGAATAATTCTTTATACCACACATTCTTTAATGTCCTTATGTTCCTCCCTTAGAGAGGAGGTTTTAATAGAATAAAAAACATTGTGAAGAAAACAGTTAAAAAAATTGCGCGTTCGTTACCAGTGGCATAGATTTTTAATATTAAAACTATAAGTTATAGTAGTTTTTATTTCTGCAGTCAAATCCTATAAAATCCTGTCAAAGAATGAAAAAGAGGATTGTTTCTTTTAAGTTTCCCCTCATGTTAAAATTTTTCATTTGAGCACTTTTCATTCGCGTGCACAGTACACAGCCTCAACTCTTTGCGGTATTTTTCCCCGGATGGCTGCACTATTTTAATCACCATTTCATGTTACACTGTTGCAATAGTTTTGTTCTTTTTATTGAGATTTCTTTAAAGGATGAAAATACACAAATGCACAAAAAATTTCACTAAGAAAATAATCGTTTATTTATTGAAGGAGAATTGAAATTTGGTCCCACCTTTCAATAGCTATGGTACATCATTGGTCAGGTGTTTTTCTTTGGCACCAAAATCCAGCCAGCAGAGAATCGAGCCACTTGTCGTGTTGTCTCATTTACTCACTTGACGTGTGAAAGAGCTTATTATAGCTTAAAAAAGTAGGTTGAACCTGAAGCAAAACACCAAATAATTTTTTAGCTATTTTTAAATTAATCATTGTAATGGCGGTGATATTAATTAAGCAGACACATTTTTGTTCCTTAAAATAGTACTATTTTTCTTCATAACCAACAGTTAGCAGCCCTTGAACACTTTAAAGGAAGGGGTAAATTAAAAGCGAACTTCTTATTGACTCTTCAGATTGAACCATGAATTATAAAACCTATTTAAATAAGTTCAAGAAAGATTGATTTCGTTTCATTCATACTTAAATACGTGTCAGTTATTTAAAGGTTTCCTTGAATATTGATTTTAGGATTATAATGACTAGTATTAAAATTTTGAGACCGTATTTATTTCTTTGATATAAATTAATTATATTTATTAAGGAGGAATTTTCAATTTGAAAAGTCTCACTGACTTGATTTTTAAAAAGACAACTCGTCATTCCGCGGAGACCTTTACTAATATAGAAACAATGGACACAAAATAGAACCAGACCTGAAACAAATATTGGTTCTGTGTGGGAATGAAAGCCTCTATCTTCCAATGCAGTGTGACATGGCGACTTACTGTGCCACGGAGGCCGACACTGTTTTAAGTTTCATATTTAGGTTTGTTGTGGAAATAAATAGCCTCTTTAACAAATATTTCTTACAAAAGTCACTCAATAACATGTCTTCAGCGTAGAAAATAATTCGTGATTGCCTCCAAGTAGATTTTACTCATAAAAAGTTATATTTTTACGACATTCAGCCGCGTGCTTGAACTATATATTTGATTAAATTCTTATTTTCCAATCTAATCTAAGATTGATAAGTAATCGAGTCACGCAAATTGATTAAATAAAGTATAGGCACCATTGGGAACTCTAAACGTGAGCGATCGAACCTGTGTTTATTTAAATAGGTCACGCGATTTATGAATACTGGTTATTACGGGTATAGGCTAACAGCCAAAATATAGGCATTATATTAAGGTGGAAGATTGTCGTAGTTGTTCATAGCCCAAGTAACTGACGTTAATTCATTTCAATATTCTTGTTGTAATTAGTTGTATGGTTATGAAACAGACAGCTGAGCTGTAACGTTGATCTGTTATTGATGACATTTTGATCCAAATAAAGACTACTTTTTATTGAAAGACCTACTCTTTGCTGGTATAACTTCCTCTACTTTATTTGGCAACGCAAATTGTTCCTACTAATTATTGTGAAAGTCAGTATTTCCGTCTGTTTTTCATGCTCACCTAATTATAAATCAGTTTACAAAGAACCGATTTCAAATATTTTAAGAAATAGTATCAGGCCCGAGATAAAATATTGTATTTATCTCAAAAATTCCAGAACAGGAGCTCTGCGTAATTGAGCATATAACTATAGACCTCGCGAACAGTGTCACGGGCAAGAGCTACCAAATAAAACGAACAAGCGTACATTCCATTCACTCATAATACACGAATAAAACACTATTCCACAATCCTTCCACAAAGTAACAAGGACCGAAATTCGACGAAGTATTTCAACAGATATCAATTTCACGTTCAGCTATTACGGTCCACAATATGTATTGAAAAGTTCTCGACTCATTGTTTCAGAGCCTGCTCCGTGATTACCAGCACGGCTGCGGACGTCAGAACCGTTTAATTGAAATCTATTCAACTTGCCCACAGACTAAATGGAACCCGAAAGAGATATGACATTTTATTTCCTGTTGAAATTGTGGCTTGAATTACATACATATTCTGTAAGAGATATTAAATTTTATTATTTTGAAAAGACAACTTTCGCTCACAGAATTGCTCTTGCGTCGCGTGGACCCTATTTTTCTTTCAAACCAGTCTGTCAAAACAAACATAAGTATAAATTATATGAGCACATTAGAATTCAATTAACAACATTTAATTTGCGTGGCTTATGCAGTCCTTTTCCTAAGTAAGACCGCACAGATTATCTGATGAATCACGTTACTTCCCAACAAGATTTCTTCAACGCAATAAAACCAAATTGGATGTTCAAACAAACTAAGTAATTTGTGTAAATGCCTTACATTTCTCCCTTTGTACTGCAACCTGTTAGGATATTAACACGCGGCACCATCGCAAGGTTGAAGTGGATTTCTTAACGGGGATCCGCGCGGTCAGGCGGTTGAAGCGCGGGTCCGCCCGTGTAGATTGAACGTGGTTTCGGCCAGCCAATTACAAATACTACCAAGAATTTGAAGCGCCCATAGCCAGTCGCGCTCACCAGTCGGTAAACGATCTGTGCTTAAATTATACTTGACGCGGTCATTCCATAGATAGGTGTCCGCATAATAGTATTTGAAATGGGCGTCTCCGTGCTTCGGAGGACACGTAAAAAGTCGTTATTTACTACCTGGTTGTTATTTACCACAATAACAGTCGCTAAGCCACGTCAAAGGCCTTCGGGAGGCTTGAACAATTTGACACAGAGTTAACCACTCGAAAAAGAAAAGTAAGTACTGGCAAGAATGGACGCTAAAGTACGTAGCGGCGCCGCCGGCAGCGTAGAGGGGCGCGGGCGATGAGAATACCGCTTGATCGCGCGGTTAAGCGGTGTACGTGTGTTTGGGACGTCAACAGTATTCTTAGTAATCATATCGATATAACATCAGTCTACTTAACCGTACACCGCAGCGATCAGCGGTGCCGTGTGTAAACCACCTTAATCAGTATTCACAACGATTGCAAATTATGTAAATTCGTTGTGTTTTAGATATTCAAGACACTTCTTCCTTAAATTCCATTACTTTCGACCCTCAACTACTAGGAAGTAGCAGAAATTCCATACCTTGTAGTATCGCGTTTTAATGAGAGACCTCGCGTAATGGGATGAAGAAAATAATTGCAAATGGAATAAAGTAATTGTGAGACTTGTTTTAAGGTTTTAATGAGTGCATTTTGCAGTCGTTATTACTAAAATATTTGATACCATTTTACGTTAGCTTACTATCGCAGCTTCTTTAATAAAATTAAATGTAATTAGGATTACATGCCTTAATGCTTTCTTCTTCAAATTTTCAGTCTCTTCGTTCATTCATATCCCGTAGGAATCCATTTAGGAACACATACAAATCATCTCGCCACCTCTGTTTGGGCCTTCCTCTTATTTTTGCTATGTATAAATTACTAACTTGGGGCTTTGTGGAATTTCAATGGTCATATTTAATTGATATTATGATTAGTAGTCATTGTAGTAACAATATTGTTTAAACTCCGTACAAGTAGATCTACGCGAATTGTAATACGGTATAGCGGCAATCAAAAAGTTAAACTGGTCAAAGGCCTTTGAAAAAGCTTACCATTTAGTTGACAAAAACCGGGAGTGACATTTTACAACCCTACCGCGTCAAATGCCTTTTTACAAATCAGCCACTTTTTAAAATTAGCTCTCAGCAATACTAGGAATTGTAACAGGAAAACGGCTTCTCAAAAACGCTTTGGTAAAACACGGCAACGCAATAAACAGCACAATAAATATGGCAATATCAAAAATTGAGAATAAATTTTCTAACACCCATTTTTAGATATTTTTAGAGCAATTTTCCTCTTTTGTATGGGATTGGTAAAATTCCTTGTGTGTTGTAAACCGGGACACGTATTTGCTTGTATTATTTTTGCATGGTTTCAGAGGGCTAACGTGTGTATTGTCGCGTATCTTGAGGGAAGAACAGATGTCCAAGCAGATAAGTTACTGGTGACGTTAAGAAGACGGTGGGGATAGAAGTATAAAATCGATTATTTAGAAGTAGGAAAACTTTGTGCTTCAGTACATCTGTGGAAGAAAGCATATAATTTGCATTATACGTAAATATTTGATATGTTTTAATATGACTATATTTTTTTCTCTGGTGAAGCCCAATTCTTTATTTTGATCATCACTAGCATTGCACTCACCAATTGAGACAGACAAACGTTCTGTCGTTTCAAAATGAGAAAATACATCCTAAATATACCATTATTTAGCACAAATGGTCTCTACTCGATTGTTTTGAACATACAACCGTTTCTGGAGAAATCCTAACATTTACTTGCTAGAGTTTTCTACCTAATATTTCTCTATCTAATCTGTGTCCCGTATTGCGTCTGTAGCAGTAATCGTTTTCAATACCGCTGTGTAGATGATAGTTCTTATTTAATCCGTTTCTAAACAAGATACACTACAATATGCAAGTGTTATATTATTATTGCATATTGTTATCTCGTAGTAACTCGCGCCTCTGTTAGTTACGTTCTATAGTTTGATACTAACTTTAAGAAGGAATTTCTTTGGATTTTATGTGTTTTGTTGATTTAAATTTAGTTATAGACTTTTTAAAAATAAAAGGAAATTAACTTGATATTTTCGTATGTCATGTTTTAATAATAAAATAAATAAATAAATTTAACCCATTACTGACCCACTGCTGGGCAAGGGTCTCCTCCCGTAATGAGGGAGGGGTTAGGCCTTGAGTCCACCACGCTGGCCAAGTGCGGGTTGGGGACTTTGCATGCCCTCAATAAATGTATTAAACAAATTTTAGGCATGCAAGGTTTCCACACGATGTTTTTCCTTCACCGTTGGAGCATGTGATAATTATTTCTAATACACGGATAACTTCGAAAAGTCATTGGTGTGTTGCCTCGGATTCGAACTTGCGACCACTGGCATGGGAGGTGTCAACTTATACCACTCGGCTATCACTGCGTTTTAATATGTCACATAAATTCGCGCCTTTTTACGATCTTTGTACGATCTCCACAGACTTTTAGCTTCATTCACATCCACTTATCTTATAAACAGACCGCCGCGCCGGTGACTAATACTGAGGAATCTTGCACTATGTATATGGGAATTAATTTAATTATTATTAATTAACGCAAAAATGCACTTTACCTTAGTTTCCTGTAATAAAAAGCTTTAAGAGGAAAGAAAACAAATAACATTTTATCGTAATTTCAAAACTGACGGAAGAAACTAATTAGTAGCGAATATTAATATTTTTTTAAATATACGCAATATATTTTATTAAAACATAATATCCTGTCTTTATTATTTAATCCACGGATAATTTAAGCATATATTTACAAGAAGTTATGAGCCGAGGTGTTTGTTTAGGCCACTCATTTCTTCAGAGATTTTAGCAAAAAATCAACAGCCTTTTTGTTATATTAAACGCCAAAACTGCGCATTTAAAAGTCTTTAACTGCGCATTAAGCTAAATATAATAATTTCGGTACATTTTCAAATGCAAAAGTTTGTAAGATGATTCAATATCTGTTAGTTTTTCAAAAACTACTGAAAATACTTTTTTAATGTAGACAAATAGTTTACAACCTGGATTATCCCATGGAATATTACTCGCTCCGGACGATCTCCACAGTGGAGGTTAGAATTGTATAAAAGGGAAAGCTGATGATGATTCAATCGCCCATTTGACTTGCCCTCTATATTAATATGATTGATGACTTATTTATACAATTAGTTTACTCAGGACTAATTAAAAAAACATGTGCTTAGGTTGACATTAGAAAAGAGGTCTAAAATCTTTCATAATTTTCCACTTCATCCAAAATACGTTCAGGTTTCTGATTACAGAAAATGATTTCAGCAAATATATTTAAGGGCTATTCCTTTGATGTCTTTATACAAAGTTTCACGACGAACAAGTTATGTTATTAAGTTACAGTCTTTTGTTAACATATTCTGGTACATAAAAGGGACTAGTACAGGTAAGCCGAGTTATGTTTCAAGATCCCATATTACCGTCTTTGTAGATAAGATGTACTGCGTAAGAAATATTATATTGAGAATGGACGCTTTTTTATGACGTCGTATGATATGTTTAGACTGTCGTCAGCACTGTATGTTGACACATTTTTTACGATTTTAGTCATACTAGAGGTATAAGTCGTAAATTGAAAAACTCCTCCACCGCGTGTAATTTTGGGTTATTAGCTGGCTTGGTCTACATTCGTTTTTTTTTTAACTTCTTACTTGCCTAATGCCGGGCAAGAGTTTCCTCCCAAACAAGGGGCTGGTTAGGCCTTGAGTCCATCACACTGGCCAAGTACTTTAGAACAAGTGATTTTTATTTCTAATATTGACTATTCCGAAACCATCAACCACTTGTGTTAGAGGTGCAAAGTCAGCTATCGATGCTTATGGTTATAGGAAAACTAAAAAACGATTTTTATAAAAATAATAGCCTGCGTTTGCGGTCCACGTATACGTCTTTACAGACATACATTCTACATTATAATATTAGTATAGATTGGTAAAACCCCTTTGATCCGGTGGACAGGAAACTGAACAACAGTGAAAGCTGCGCCAACGTCAACACCTGTCAACGTGTGTTGACCCGCGCTTTGAGACCACTGTGCATCGTGCACCGAATGTTTACACAGCCTTGACACGACTGTGCGCGCTATGTTCCGTGCACAAGAGCTTGTCAACTGAATCTAGTTTGTACTTTATATTTAGTAAATTAGTTAACATAATCGCCGCCGTGAAAGCCGAGTTTAAGTTGACATCTTCCACGCAAGTGGAATCCCAGAGTTCGAGTGTTAGAAATAATTATCACTTGCTCCAACGGTGAAGGAAAACATTGTGAGGAAACCCTGCATGCCTAAAATTCGTTTAACACATTAAAATTTATTGAGAGTCCCCAACCCGCATTGATAACATCGATTGACAATTAATTGAAATCGAAATGTGATACATGTAATTTATAGTAAATTTTTGAGCGTCATCATAGGCTTCATCTCTATATCTGAAAAATATTAAAATAGAGAAACGTAATGTAAAACGTAAAACAAATTATTTACTAAGAATCGGTCGGTAGGTACACGTTTTCAGAATTACTATTGTAGAAATTATTCCTACTTAATGTTTAATTTCTCTTATTAATGAAAGTTCCTGAAAATCTTACAATTAATGAATAACTTCTAGGAACTGAATTCAAGATGTAGAGAGAAATTAAGTTGTGCTTCATGGCGTATTTGGCCAAGCTACTATAATTTCTTCAAATTCTATTTAAAGTAAATAAGGAATTACTAGGAAGAGCGTATTGGTAAAGACATTGAACATTTACAAAATAGATTGAAAAGCAGAGAGACATTACGTTTTATTTTCCAAAGACCAGATTTGTATACATATATACCAGACAAAGAATTTTCAGTCAAACTAACTCTTTATGGTAGCAGCCTATACCGGCCTTAATTACTAAGTTGACAGCATTTATTTAATACATATACTTCGACAACTCAAACACGCTCAGTAAGGAAACTTTTTCATTTAAAATGCCCTAAAAATTAGTACCTTCGGCACCCGCTAGGGGCGCCGATCAGCTTTTAATATAAAATTTGTAGGTAGCTAGACAATTCAATACAAGTTGTATAGTACCCCTTTTATAATCTGTTCACGTTATATGGCAAATGTTATAAGGAGTCAAGATAGGTAAAATTTACGCTTATTTCTAACCTTTTTATCTGCAATATAAAGCTTGGTATATAGGTCAGGTACTTACGTCCCAGGTGTTACCTAAGTGTTGGAAGACAACTTGCTGACGTGTCGAGTTCCCAAGCGATTTACAACCGCGACTGGTGACGGTTGAATAAGTATTGTGAAGGAGTTAGGTTTTACATATTTGATGAAATTATTTACTGTTGTGATAGTGCAAATGTACATACAAAATATAGTGGTTATATAAATAAGTGCTGTCTATTTTAATAATATATATTCTATAATAGTTCAGTTAATTAAGTCGAGAAAAAACAATTAAACATTCTTGTTCTCGTAAGTGTCATCATCAGCCTAGCCTTTTTTACAGCTATGTTGGTGTTGGCTTCCAGTTCCACCGGATTCTAGTATTTTACATAGAGCGACTACCAATTGGACCTCCACAACCCGGTTACCTGGGTTATAATACGGTACCCTTCGGTAAGACTGCAAATATATTTAATTGGTTAAAATATCAAAGTACAAAAAGCTCAACTATATTTTTAATTTAAATAAATTAATAATCATTTATTATAATAAGAATTTATTATATAAAATAGAGGAAAATGTTCAATCCCTGTCAGGAAATTGTGTGCAAAGCACTCAGTATAATTTTTGATACTAGCAAATACTGAAATTCAGGACTGAATATTAAATAGGTTTCCAAGCTTAAGAACTGAACAAAGCTACAGCCTAATATTCAAAGCTGTGAAAACTGGAAACAAATACTACGAAAGGCTAAATGAAATGTTTCATGCCTACTCTACTTATTGCCAAATTACAAAGCATTTAGGTATCCGAAAACCTAAACCATCTGTTAGAACATAGACGAATATTTCGAATTTTAAATACAGTTCAAAATTATAAATATTACTATCAAAGTTAGGCCTAAATCACGTTAAAATTAGATTACCTCGTGACCACAGTTCGTGTAAATCTGTCAACAGTTCAAAAAATAACAAAAGGTCGTTAACCCCAAGAAACGAGTTAAAGAAACCGAAACCCTTCACCACATCAAAGAAAAAAGATCACGAAAAAATCCACGTGAAATTTAAAAGAACACGAGTCTCTTTGAAAATTTAAAGAAAGAAAATAAATTTGAAAAAAATATTTGTTAAATTTCCGTAAAATCAGGAAGTATTTCGACACTTTCGAGAAGCCATGAGAAGTTTTTCATTTGGTTTCCAACAGGTGGTTGCAGTGAGACATTTACTGTATATATAAGGTTTGCAACCCCTTGGCAGTCAGTTGCGCGGCTCGCGTCGTTCCCGGCAGACGTACCGTGTGTCGTGTGCGACTAGGTATTACGTACTTCGACTTGTTTCGTCAACTTTGATTTAAAGCTTTGAATATTGAGTTTTGATTTAAGTGTTTGTTTCTTGTGATATATGGATGATGTTTTAGGTGAGTACTGCAGGGTTTTAAAACATTTTTACGGTAGTGAAAAAATTATAGATTGGTATAATATAATGTTAAAATCTGCATTTAAAGTACCTTAAAATAAGGTAGTACAAAAAGTATTCGTAATAAATCAACTTACAGAAAGAATTTAAATTTGAAAATAATTTATTTTATTTCATCGTAAAAAATGGAATAATTTAGTTTTATTAAAATACCATTGAGTAGATACGATAAAATTATCGCCATGGAGATCAGATTTCAATTAACCAAACATATTTAATAAATAATCGGCTTATGAGAGTGCTGAATTACCTAACCGATAAATAAGTGATAGCTGATAACGGTCAAAATTTCGCCTGTTTAGCTAACCGATACTTATCCAGAAGTTGTGATACCAGTGCTAAGCCATTAACCACGTAATTGAAGCTTTAGGGTTGCTCAATGAAATCAGGAACAAACATCGGACGGTTGGGTTTAAGCCCTCGAACTCCTTATAAAATAGCTGATGTATTGTCTACAATCGTCAATATCAAGTTTTCATAATAAAATACGACTGACCTAGTTTAAGTGGTCTGAAATAAAGATACCTTTCATTTATGAATGTTATAATAATAGAATAAAATATACTCTTGTATATATATTATCCCTGTATGGAATACCATACCTACAGGTATATTATAACAAGAGTATTAGTTTACACGAAGATAAATATAGCTTCTATTGAGTATTTGTAGAAGAAAAAATATTGTATAAAAATATGCTTATTTTATCATTTTACTAGCGGCCCGTCTCTAACACTCAGATAACATTAGGTTAACCAAAAGAAACAATTCTCATTCTTCGAGAATCGCTTCATGTATTGGTGAAAATCGCATGAAAATCCGATCAGTAGGTTCTGAATTTGTTGCGAACAAACAGGCAGACAGGTCTAGGGTACTTTGACAGTACGTAAGATTTCGAGATTTCAAGAATTTCATTCAATATTGAATAAAATAATTCCATTATTTATTTATTTTGCCGAAGATTTAATAAATATGGACGATGTCCAAACCCCTATTAGGTTTGATATCCAATCTGCGGTCCTGATGAAACTATCCGTTTAATGAAAAATGTTGGAACAATGGAATCTTAAGTTATTTCAGAAAAATGTCTCTGTGTATTATATGAGTAGCTTTAGTCAGCGTCTTTGCCCGCAATCAAATAAATGTTGTGCGGCAACTATTTTGGGAAAAAAGTAGAGTTATTTCTTATTTATTTAATAAGGATTATGCTGTAATATTAAAGTTAATCGTAGCAATTTTAGAACCGAGTTGATAGTTTGTTTTTTATAATACTATTGTATTACTATACTAAAATACTTGTCCTTCCAACCCTCCCTTCGCCAATGTGGTAAACTCAAGGCCTAGTTCTGCAATCCTAGGAATCCCTTGCCCAGCAGTGGAATAGTAATGGTTGACTCAGTTATTAGTTTAAACTTAATTACAAAAATCTGGGCCATTTTTTTTTTTTAATATAGACGAAGACACTTTCATATTATAAATATAAAGACGTACAAGTGGACATTAACCTAAATAATAAAGTAAAATACCATTTTGTATTTTTCCCGCGTCTTATTACATTAGTATGAGACATTATTCAAATGAGGGTTTATTCTAGATCAAGTATTTATAGTATTTACGGGATTTAGGGCCGGGATGTAAAAATCCCGGGACGTCAAGTCGTAAATCGAAATGAAATAAACGAATTTTATGTTTTCGGATTGAAGTAAATATTTCTTATTCTTTTTATTAATTTTATAAAAAAAATACATACTGATATCAAATTTCTAAAATTGTGATTGTCGGACATAGAATACTAAAATATACGTTTCAAACTAGACCTAAAATAAATTGGGAAGCCTAGATGAAAAACTCAAACATATAAATCAGGAACGAAACCTTACCTAAGAATCCTTTTCGAAAGCTAAGGAACACTAAAAGTGCGAACATACATTTTGTAAGCTGATCTGTTTATTTTCTTTGCTTTATTCAACTTGAATCTGTACCCTGAATTTTACATTTTGATTTATTTGAAGATTTTTACTGGGAGTAAAGATTTTCGGAGTTTTCAAGAAATATTAGAAAACGAGTGTAACTCTGTCTACTCGTATCTGTATTTTATTGGTATTGAAATCACGTAACCGATTTGGATGATAATATTATACAAAGATAGTTTGTGAGAAAAGACCTAGGATTGTTTCCATCCGGGATATGCCACAGGAAAAGGAATTTTAAGAGTCAACTCATATATCTATAGTCCGCGAGGAAAAAGTCAGGGGGAGGAGCTAGTAGGTAAGAGACAAAATTAGAAAAGAACATTTAAACACTTAATAAAAATTTTCGTAAGGTGTATTATTCAGTTGTTTAGATTACTCTTCTTCCAAATCTATACAGACTTGTATCATTATTTAAGTACATAGTTGTTATATTCCCCGATAGGTAAATAATTATAACAGCCTATTAGTAGGGACAAACCCGAAACGCTTATAAGCAACCTCAGAAATGTGGGTCAATTGAATAAACCTCGGCCCTGTCCTTTGGGTAAAACAGTAATTTTTGATATTAATACCTTATACTCAAACGTTATGTTTGCGGTGATGAAAAGGAAATCTAATATGTCCCCAATCAAAAGTAATATTTTGTACACTCGGGCCATTATAAATTTACGAACTACGTCATTATCAAATGAATCATAGGGATCTGTTGTTTGAGTGCAATGAAATTACATGATGTACCCCGCACGTTTGCAAAAGCCCCGGAAAAAGAATGCATCTCGGGAAGCAATTTAATAATATTTCGCTGAAAATATCTGAACAAAATACATTATAATACCTATTGTTTATTTTACGTCTAAAATACACTACAATATTTATATTTTCAATAGCAATTTTCAGCACCCGGTGCATCATCAAAATATAATTTTGCGAAAACTTATCAAAAAGATTGTGATACAATTTATATTTTTTGCACGATATCAACAGCTGTACAAACTTTGTAAAAACTTATTTTGGAAGTTTATTTTTAATTTATTATTTTAAAAGTCAAGTAAAAACAATATCAATTTTACATTACAATACGTACCCGTGATCCCGATAGAACGTTATTTGAATAAAAAGGCATCCCATTGTTAACTTACGTAACAGATTAAAGTATTGACAGCCAGCATCACTGAAATTTTCCTTGAATACCTTTGACATGATATTGGATATATACTTTCATTCAATTAGTACACAGTAGACATTAAACTTAGCCAGATGTTAAGTCGATGAAAGGTTGTAAAAAAATATATAAAAATGCACCATACTCTCTGTTTAACCCGTGTTTAAAAATTCGTTATTTTGTGTATGTATGCAATATGAAGCTTTTTCATTAAACCCACGGAAAACCCAATATTTTTTCAAACAACGCTCATTAAACACCAAAGTATTTTTATAGCCTAAACAAAATTATTTTGCAAGTCGAGACTAACGAAGACTAACTTGTTCTACTTCACTAGGCTTCTAAAGAATAAATTTAAACGCTTGAGTGCCCTTGAACTCGAGTTTGCCCTTGGAAACCTAAAAAGTGGGACATAATTAAACAAACAAACAATTTTGTAAAAGTATGAACCTTATTAGTGCTTTCTGCACGCAAAAGTGGCTAGACTGCGGAACGAAAATAAGTTAGCTTTATAATATAAGAATAAGAATAGTAATTTAAAATGAAACAATTTTTATTAACATCGCTTTATAGGCTTTACGGGATCGCATTTCTCTATCACTACCGGCTACCGACAACCAGCTAGCTATCGAAACAATCGGTTCAGCGCCTCCAGCGGGCATCGTAGATACTATTTTGGCAGTACGTTTGAAATGCCATACTCTCGATGCACGAAAGTACCGACTGTGCAGAATCGTGCTATGGTTCCATATTATTATTTAAATGAGCCATGCGCCGTTAGTGAGCATTTTTTTTTACCCGTAAAACTTTTTTTTTCAAGCTCCCGCGGCCCTATTACAAAAAGAGCGGCGTTATAGTATGCTATCGCATGACAGGTTCGAAACAAAAGAATCGA
Organism: Anticarsia gemmatalis; assembly: GCF_050436995.1. NCBI lineage: Eukaryota > Metazoa > Arthropoda > Insecta > Lepidoptera > Erebidae > Anticarsia > Anticarsia gemmatalis. The sequence goes on along the minus strand of NC_134756.1, from coordinate 3,337,823 downwards.
TTGTGATGCAGATTTTTGTGTTATGTTATCTCTGTGTATATTTATTAGGTTAGTGCCCTTCTCATCAGTTCAGAAGAAAGTCCTATATTCTTCGGTGTCATAATAATATTCGTACTTCTGTAGCTCAATTCTCTATTACTATCGACTACTGACAACCGACCTGTCATCGAGAAATATTGTACGAAAATCTGATCAGCACCTCTGACGGGCGTCGTAGGAAATCTTTTGGCAGTAGGTACATTCTAAATGTCAAAATTTCGATAGCTAGCCGGTTGTCGGTAGTCGATTGTGATAGAGAATCGAGGCACTGTAGGTATGATATTGGTTATATGAATAAACATGTTTGTTACATAAATAAAGTAATTTATATTCACTAGCTACTGCTCCAGCAACCAAGGCATTTAGATCCTAAAATCAGATTCGAGTCAGTCTCCTTTGTGAAGGCAATGCATATCAATGTCCAATTGACAAGAACGGTACCAATATAGCAGGAAAATTGCCTTCGAGGTTTGAGAAGCGCAAGCCCTACAGGGAACAAAGCGATGCGAGGCTAAATTTAGCCTCGTAGCTGTAGCATCTGCGTATTTATTTCCCTAGTTCGCACCGTGAACTAGATTTTCTTTTTCATATGTTGTGATCCAGTTTTATAATGTTAACGTATTTGACGAAAGAGGTTGTGTGTAAACTGTGTAAAATTTTGTTTTATTAAGATTGACAAGTTATGATGAATAACTGCACATTTTTGATCGTAGCTGTATACTTACCTATTACTCAAAATATGAGTGAGGTGAAATTGAGGAGATGCTGCGAATAATTCGCATAATATACTAGTTAATTGCTTCAATGAAATGCCAATTTTAAATATCACCAACTTTCCCTCCATCCTTAGATTATGAGTGGCTTAGTTTGCTTAACCTACTTACTGATCAGTGAGCGCATAACTCTTCCACGAACTCGAAAGCAATATTACACGAACAGTCCGCCTGGTTTGTTCGTTTCAATGAAATTCTACAGAATCCTTCGCTCGAAGAGTCTCCAATGAGCAGTGGTTGTGCGTTATTAATTGCGGTCTGTACAATGATCGTGTGTCGACCACTGGCCAATTACTGCCTAATTTAGACAATGATCAATGTGAGGTTGTCAATCAAATTGGGAGCCTATTGATAGTTATTGATGATTGATGCAAATTTCTGTTTGATTGAATGCGTTAGTGACACGTGCCGCTGTTTTGATATTTGGATTGAATGTTTTAAGTCTTTGTATATTCGTATCATCCATACTTTATTTTAAAACTGAAAGATTCACCGTTTGGTCAACTATCAAGTGGGTTAAGCAACGCTTGGCGCGGTCATTTTATAGATGGGTGACCGCGAACTGGTATTTGAACTAAGCGTCCCCGTGCTTCGGAGGCCAAGATTATTATTAATTAAGATAACAGTCAAGCTTTGTCAAAATCCTGTCCGCGGCTTGAACAGCTTCAACACTAGGTTGACCACTAACCATACGATAAAAGAAAAATAAGATAACTAAGATCTTTATCCAGTACCTTGCATAAACTTAGTATTATTGCTTACTTAGAAATATCTCAATTACGAAGTGATCACACATTATTCTTTGGCTTAGATCCAAAATTAATTACTTATACTTTTTTTATAGCTACATTGCTTACATAAAACTTTTATGGCTCCGGAACTATAGCTCGATTCTCTACTACTATCGGCTACCGACAACCGACCTGTCATCGAGAAATTTTGTACGAAAATCTGATCAGCGCCTCTGACGTGTGTCGTTGGAAATATTTTGGCAGTACATTCTAAATGTAAAATTTCGATAGCTAGCCGGTTGTCGGTAGTCGATAGTGGTAGAGAATCGAGGTACTAGACTATAGAGAATGTTAGAATTTAGGTTAATGACATCTAATTGTTACAATGTGACAGCGACTATGTCCGCGGGAAAAGATTTCCTGGGATAAAAAGTTCTATGTGTTAATTCAGGTTATAAAAAATCTTATGAAAACATTATTATTTTTGTCATGATTGAGAAACAAACAACGATCCAAAGGTATAACCAGTCTAATCCATACTAATATTATAAATGCGAAAGTAACTCTGTCTGTCTGTCTGTTACTCAATCACGCCTAAACTACGAAATCAATTTGCATGAAATTTGGTACAGACACATTTTGATACCCGAGAAATGACATAGGCCACTTTTTACTCCTAGAAAATGACGCATTCCCACGGGAAAATTCAGGTTGCGGACGAAGTCGCGGGTAAAGGCTAGTTTCTAATATTAGTGAGATTACGAATACCAATTATTTGTAACCATTGTTACTACTAGGAATTCACTAACACGTAACTTTAAGATCAAGGCTTCAAGCCGTCGGTGTTCAACTGTAGTCTTAACCACAAGGAGTTGACAATGAGCTTATAAATTGTACACGAAGATGTATTATATCATGTACCTATTAGGAACGACATGTAATCCACATATAAACTAGACTATGATCTCTCTTAACTATTTTAAGAAGTAATTAAGGCTTCATTGTACAGGCGAAAATTCAACTGTCTTGCTGAAGTTTAATGCTTTTTACTATATTGTATGTGCTACACCCAAAGATATGTGGATCGCACAAATGTTGTTGCTTATGGAAATCGAACCTGCGACCTCTCGATGCACTAGAAGCGACGTGGCGTCCACCTGGGATGAGCCTGTTTCCATATAACGGATTACTACTGAAAAAATAAATAAGTAAATGATAAATATAAGCTCCCAAAAGCCCTTTCCCAGGTCCGGTAATCGATCCCGAGCATACACTAACGCTCAGACCACAGGCAGTTACGTCAGTAAAAATCACGTTGCATGTATTTTTTGTATCACCAACGTTCACCCATCCAAATCCAAACCTAGACACCGCTTAACCTAAACCTATAACTGGACCTGTAGTCTCCTCACGATTATACATAATCGATATTATTACTATTACGTAACGCTTGTTCTTATATGTCAAAGTTACGGGCAACGCAGTGAGCATACTGATTACATATTTGTGACTTATAAACATAATATAGGCCACCATATGGGCAGTGCTTAGCCAGAATTTTTGATGAGAGATAGAGTAAAAAAAAAAATATGATTGTGTAGAACGGTCACGAAGTTTTGGCTTTGATTTTCGGCGGTTATTTGTTTTTTCTAATTATATTAATAAAAAAAATATGTAACAAAAAAGGAAATAAAAAATAGTATAAAAAAACATAAAAAGTACTAATATCTGTTGCAATAGTTTTTGAGTATATGTTACGTGCCATGTACTAATGTAAAAATCTTGTTGACAACCAAATCTTCTATTACACTTGAAACCATTATTAACACATTGTAGGCACCTTTTTAACACTTCAGCCTACACGTAACTTGCATAATTTCAATGCTTATTGTTCGTTATTCAATCAAATAAAAATGTTGAAGAATTCCGAATGATTTCTTGTGATCTACCCATAACACACTGTCGCGGGTAGAGCCAATTGTTGTTATACAAATAAGAAAATACACTTCTTATTTATAACAACATTTGGCTGGCGTCTAGTCCCATAATTTGAGACAAAAATAGCCAATATATTACCTAACTAGAACAAAACTGATTCTCACATTCTGGAAGAAAATAGTGATACATAAATAAATAGTAGTGTTTCCACATATTTTTATTATAATATAAAAGGTTTTCTTACATTCTAAGCGTCCAAAAGCTTTTAAATAGAAGCTTTACAAAGCTAAAAGCTTTCTATCCTAAATCAACACGTAAAGCCTCCACAAAATAATGCTATTAAAACCTACCATGTTTGATACAGTATACATATTTTTGTGAACATAAAACCAACAGATTTTTGACCTAACATGAGCGGAAATCAATTTGATTTTGAAGAAGTCATTAATACATGCATACCTTATACATCACGTTGGTTATTTATATCTTAATGTGTAAGCAGATAGTGAATGAAATACACCGCTTTTAGACCTACAATGGTGGTCTTGCGTAACTCCGAACTGCGCAAAAGGTCTCGGATTCGAATCAGGTTGGGTTATTATATATTATTATTTTCAGAGTTTTCTGTTTAGAATTTATCAAATTGCCCGGAGTTAGGAAGTTGAGGTTGTAGACCTCTGTGCCTCGGAGTGCACGTAAAGCTGACCTCTCAATGGTTAAACATGTCGGTTCCCGTCCCACATGAATGTGAGAGTAAAGGCCAGTGCATCTGTGTAGTGTACTCACGCTTGGAGACTATAAACAAAACCACCGTAGCCGGATATCGGTCAGGAAGACATTAAGTACTATTATTATATCGGGCATGTTACCAAACGTCAGGCTACTATAAGAGAATATAAGAAAAACCCATTTGCTCGCATTTTGCCTGATCCTGACCCAATGAAATCGAGGCCATTACAAACGTGCAAACAAATTATCAAAACAATCTTATGAATGTGACAATACGTAA